>NW_027476846.1:0-130613 GCF_051020955.1 Megalopta genalis
CATCTGTTTCGGATAGATTTGAAGCTAAGCCTTCTACTTCGCATTGATTTGAAGCTAAATCATTCGTTCCGCATGGATTTGCAGCTAAGCCTTCCACATCGTATTGATTTGAAACTAAATCATGTGTTTCGCATGGATTTGAAGCTAACTCGTTTGCTTAGCATGCGGTTGAGGCTAAATCATGCATATCACAAGTATTTGAAGCTAAACCATTTGTTTCGCAAGAATATTAAGCTAAACCATGTGTTTCGAATGAATTTGAAGCTAAATCATGTGATTCGCATGGATTTGAAGCTGACTCGATGGTTTCGCATGCAGTTGAAGCTAAATCATGAATATCACAAGTATTTGAAGCTGAACCATTTGTTTCTCGAGAACACTCAGCTAAATCATGTGTTTCGCTTGGATTTGAAGCTAACTTGTTTGTTTCGCCTGCATTTGAAGCTAAATCATGTATATCATAAGGGTTTGAAGCTAAGCCGTTTGCTTCACATGGATTCGAAGATCATCCTTCTACTTCGCATTCATTTGAATATAAATCCTGTGTTTCGCATGGATTTGAACCCAACTCGTTTATCTCGCATGCAGATGAATCTAAATCATTGATATCACAAGTATTTGAAGACGAATAACTCGTTTCGCATGGATTTGAAGCTAAGCCTTCTACTTCGCATTGATTTGAAACTAAATCATGTGTTTCGCTTGGATTTGAAGCTAACTCGTTTGTTTCGCATGCAGTAGAAGCTAAATCATGTATAACACAAGTATTTGAAGCTGAACCATTTGTTTCGCATGGATTCGAAGATAGGCCTTCTACTTCGCATTGATTTGAAGCTAAATCATGTGTTTCGCATGGATTTGAAGTTAATTCGTTTGTTTCACCTGCATTTGAAGCTAAATCATGTGTTTCGCTTGGATCTGAAGCTATCTCGTTTGTTTCGCATGCAGTTGAAGCTAAATCATGTATAAAACAAGTATTTGAAGCTAAACTAATCGTTGCGCATGGATTTCAAGCAAAGCCTTCTACTTCGGATTGATTTGAAGCTAAATCATGTGTTTCGCATGGATTCGAAGCTAACTCGTTCGTTTCGCCTGCATTTGAAGCTAAATCATGTATATCATAAGGGTTTGAAGCTAAGCCGTTTGATTCGCATGGATTCGAAGATCATCCTTCTACTTCGCATTCATTAGAATATAAATCCTGTGTTTCGCATGGATTTGAACCCAACTCGTTTATCTCGCATGCAGATGAATCTAAATCATTGATATCACAAGTATTTGAAGACAAATAACTCGTTTCGCATGGATTTGAAGCTAAGCCTTCTACTTCGCATTGATTTGAAACTAAATCATGTGTCTCGCATGGATTTGAAGCTAACTCGTTTGTTTCGCATGCAGTAGAAGCTAAATCATGTATAACACAAGTATTTGAAGCTGAACCATTTGTTTCGCATGGATTCGAAGATAGGCCTTCTACTTCGCATTGATTTGAAGCTAAATCATGTGTTTCGCATGGATTTGAAGTTAATTCGTTTGTTTCACCTGCATTTGAAGCTAAATCATGTGTTTCGCTTGGATCTGAAGCTATCTCGTTTGTTTCGCATGCAGTTGAAGCTAAATCATGTATAAAACAAGTATTTGAAGCTAAACTAATCGTTGCGCATGGATTTCAAGCAAAGCCTTCTACTTCGGATTGATTTGAAGCTAAATTATGTGTTTCGCTTGGATCTAAAGCTAACTCGTTAGTTTCGCATGCAGTTGAAACTAAATCATGTTCATCACAAGTATTTGAAGCTGAACCATCTGTTTCGCATGCAGTTGATGCTAAATCATAAATATCAGAAGTATTTGAAGCTACAACGTTTGATTCGCACGGATTTGAAGCTAAGCATTCTACTTCGCATTGATTTGAAGCTAAATCATGAATATCACAAGTATTTGAAGCTACAACTTTTGATTCACACGGATTTGAAGCTAAGGCTTCTACTTCGCATTGATTTGAGGCTAAATCATGTGTTTCGCTTGCATTTGAAGCTAAGTCTTCTACTTCCAATTGATTTGAAGCTAACCATATGTTTCTCATGTATTTGAAGCTAAGCCTTCTACTTCGCATTGATTTGAAGCTAAATCATGTGTTTCGCATGGATTGGAAGCAAACTCATTTGCTTCGCCTGCATTTGAAGCTATACCACTTATATCGCAATTATCTGAATATTATTGATATGTTACTCATTAACTTGAAGCTAAGCCTTCTACTTCGCATTGATTTGAAGCTAAATCATGTGTTTCGCATGGATTCGAAGCTAACTCGTTCGTTTCGCCTGCATTTGAAGCTAAATCATGTATATCATAAGGGTTTGAAGCTCAGCCGTTTGATTCGCATGGATTCGAAGATCAGCCTTCTACTTCGCATTCATTTGAATATAAATCCTGTGTTTCGCATGGATTTGAACCCAACTCGTTTATCTCGCATGCAGATGAATCTAAATCATTGATATCACAAGTATTTGAAGACAAATAACTCGTTTCGCATGGATTTGAAGCTAAGCCTTCTACTTCGCATTGATTTGAAACTAAATCATGTGTTTCGCTTGGATTTGAAGCTAACTCGTTTGTTTCGCATGCAGTAGAAGCTAAATCATGTATAACACAAGTATTTGAAGCTGAACCATTTGTTTCGCATGGATTCGAAGATAGGCCTTCTACTTCGCATTGATTTGAAGCTAAATCATGTGTTTCGTATGGATTTGAAGTTAATTCGTTTGTTTCACCTGCATTTGAAGCTAAATCATGTGTTTCGCATGGATTCGAAGCTAACTCGTTCGTTTCGCCTGCATTTGAAGCTAAATCATGTATATCATAAGGGTTTGAAGCTCAGCCGTTTGATTCGCATGGATTCGAAGAGCAGCCTTCTACTTCGCATTCATTTGAATATAAATCCTGTGTTTCGCATGGATTTGAACCCAACTCGTTTATCTCGCATGCAGATGAATCTAAATCATTGATATCACAAGTATTTGAAGACAAATAACTCGTTTCGCATGGATTTGAAGCTAAGGCTTCTACTTCGCATTGATTTGATTCTAAATCATGTGTTTCGCTTGGATTTGAAGCTAACTCGTTGGTTTTGCATGAAGTTGAATCTAAATCATGTATATCACAAGTATTTGAAGCTGAACCATTTGTTTCACATACATTTGAAGCTAAGCCTTCTACTTCGCATTCATTTGAAGCTAAATCATGTTTTACGCATGGATTTGATGCTGACTCGTTTGTTTCGCCTGCATTTGAAGCTATATCATGTATATCACAAGTGTTTGAAGCTAAACTATTCGTTTCGCTGGATTTGAAGCTAAGCCTTCTACTTCGCATTGATTTGAAGCTAAATCATGAGTTTCGCCTGGATTTGAAGCTAAATCATGTGTTTTGAATGGATTTGAAGTTAACTCGTTTTCTTCCCAAGCAGTTGAAGCTAAATCATTTATATCATAAGTATTTGAAGCTAAAGAACTTGATACGCATGGATTTCAAACTAAACCTTCTACTTCGCATTGATTTGAAGGTAAATCATGTCATTTGCATGGATTTAAAGCTAACTCGTTTGTTTCGCCTGCATTTGAAGCTATATCAGTGATATTCGCAAGTATTTGAAGCTAAACCATTCGTTTCGCGTGGATTCGAAGATCAGCCTTCTACTTCGCATTCATTTGAAGCTAAATCATGTGTTTCGCATGGATTTGAAGCTAACTCATTTGTTTCGCCTGCATTTGAATCTATATCACGTATATCAGCAGTATTTGAATCTGAACCATTTGATTCCCATGAGTAGTACGCTAAACCATGTCTTTCGAATGATTTTGAATCTAAATCATGTGTTTTGAATGGATTTGAAGCTAACTCGTATGTTTCGCATGCATTTGAAGCTAAATCATGTATATCACATATAATTGAAGCTAAACCATTTGTTTCGCATGGATTCGAAGATAAGCCTTCTACTTCGCATTGATTTGAAGCTAAATCATGTCTATCGCTAGGATTTGAAGCTAACTCGTTTGTTTCGCATACTGATGAAGGTAAATCATGTATAACACAAGTATTTGAGACTGATCCATTTGTTTCGCATGGATTCGAAGATCAGCCTCCTAATTCGCGTTTCTGTGAAGCTAAATCATGTGTTTCGTATGGATTGGAAGCAAACTCCTTTGCTTCGCCTGCATTTGAAGCTATACCACTTATATCGCAATTATCTGAATATTATTGATATGTTTCTCATTAACTTGAAGCTAAGCCTTCTACTTCGCATTGATTTGAAGCTAAATCATGTGTTTCGCATGGATTCGAAGCTAACTCGTTCGTTTCGCCTGCATTTGAAACTAAATCATGTATATCATAAGGTTGAAGCTAAGCCGTTTGATTCGCATGGATTCGAATATCATCCTTCTACTTCGCATTCATTTGAATATAAATCCTGTGTTTCGCATGGATTTGAACCCAACTCGTTTATCTCGCATGCAGATGAATCTAAATCATTGATATCACAAGTATTTGAAGACAAATAACTCGTTTCGCATGGATTTGAAGCTAAGCCTTCTACTTCGCATTGATTTGAAACTAAATCATGTGTTTCGCTTGGATTTGAATCTAACTCGTTTGTTTCGCATGCAGTAGAAGCTAAATCATGTATAACACAAGTATTTGAAGCTGAACGATTTGTTTCGCATGGATTCGAAGATAGGCCTTCTACTTCGCATTGATTTGAAGCTAAATCATGTGTTTCGCATGGATTTGAAGTTAATTCGTTTTTTTCACCTGCAATTGAAGCTAAATCATGTGTTTCGCTTGGATCTGAAGCTATCTCGTTTGTTTCGCATGCAGTTGAAGCTAAATCATGTATAAAACAAGTATTTGAAGCTAAACTAATCGTTGCGCATGGATATCAAGCAAAGCCTTCTACTTCGGATTGATTTGAAGCTAAATTATGTGTTTCGCTTGGATCTAAAGCTAACTCGTTAGTTTCGCATGCAGTTGAAACTAAATCATGTTCATCACAAGTATTTGAAGCTGAACCATCTGTTTCGCATGCAGTTGATGCTAAATCATAAATATCAGAAGTATTTGAAGCTACAACGTTTGATTCGCACGGATTTGAAGCTAAGCATTCTACTTCGCATTGATTTGAAGCTAAATCATGAATATCACAAGTATTTGAAGCTACAACTTTTGATTCACACGGATTTGAAGCTAAGGCTTCTACTTCGCATTGATTTGAGGCTAAATCATGTGTTTCGCTTGCATTTGAAGCTAAGTCTTCTACTTCCAATTGATTTGAAGCTAACCATATGTTTCTCATGTATTTGAAGCTAAGCCTTCTACTTCGCATTGATTTGAAGCTAAGTCATGTGTTTCGCAAGGATTGGAAGCAAACTCATTTGCTTCGCTTGTATTTGAAGCTATACCACTTATATCGCAAATATCTGAAGATTATTGATTTGTTTCTCATTAACTTGAAGCTAAGCCTTCTACTTCGCATTGATTTGAAGCTAAATCATGTGTTTCGCATGGATTGGAAGCAAACTCATTTGCTTCGCCTGCATTTGAAGCTATACCACTTATATCGCAATTATCTGAATATTATTGATATGTTTCTCATTAACTTGAAGCTAAGCCTTCTACTTCGCATTGATTTGAAGCTAAATCATGTGTTTCGCATGGATTCGAAGCTAACTCGTTCGTTTCGCCTGCATTTGAAGCTAAATCATGTATATCATAAGGGTTTGAAGCTCAGCCGTTTGATTCGCATGGATTCGAAGATCAGCCTTCTACTTCGCATTCATTTGAATATAAATCCTGTGTTTCGCATGGATTTGAACCCAACTCGTTTATCTCGCATGCAGATGAATCTAAATCATTGATATCACAAGTATTTGAAGACAAATAACTCGTTTCGCATGGATTTGAAGCTAAGCCTTCTACTTCGCATTGATTTGATTCTAAATCATGTGTTTCGCTTGGATTTGAAGCTAACTCGTTGGTTTTGCATGAAGTTGAATCTAAATCATGTATATCACAAGTATTTGAAGCTGAACCATTTGTTTCACATACATTTGAAGCTAAGCCTTCTACTTCGCATTCATTTGAAGCTAAATCATGTTTTACGCATGGATTTGATGCTGACTCGTTTGTTTCGCCTGCATTTGAAGCTATATCATTTATATCATAAGTATTTGAAGCTAAAGAACTTGATACGCATGGATTTCAAACTAAGCCTTCTACTTCGCATTGATTTGAAGGTAAATCATGTCATTTGCATGGATTTAAAGCTAACTCGTTTGTTTCGCCTGCATTTGAAGCTATATCAGTGATATTCGCAAGTATTTGAAGCTAAACCATTCGTTTCGCATGGATTCGAAGATCAGCCTTCTACTTCGCATTCATTTGAAGCTAAATCATGTCTATCGCTAGGATTTGAAGCTAACTCGTTTGTTTCGCCTGCATTTGAAGCTAAATCAAGTATGTCACAAGTATTTGAAGCTAAACCATTTGTTTCGCATGAATTTGAAGCTAACTCGTTTGTTTCGCACGCAGTTGAAGGTAAATCATGTATGTCACAAGTATTTGGAGCTAAACTATTCGTTTCGCATGGATTTGAAGCTAACTCGTTTGTTTCGCACGCAGTTGAAGGTAAATCATGTATGTCACAAGTATTTGGAGCTAAACTATTCGTTTCGCATGGATTTGAAACTAAGTCTTCTACTTCGCATTGATTTGTAGCTAAATCATCTGTTTCGGATAGATTTGAAGCTAAGCCTTCTACTTCGCATTGATTTGAAGCTAAATCATTCGTTCCGCATGGATTTGCAGCTAAGCTTCCACATCGTATTGATTTGAAACTAAATCATGTGTTTCGCATGGATTTGAAGCTAACTCGTTTGCTTAGCATGCGGTTGAGGCTAAATCATGCATATCACAAGTATTTGAAGCTAAACATTTGTTTCGCAAGAATATTAAGCTAAACCATGTGTTTCGAATGAATTTGAAGCTAAATCATGTGATTCGCATGGATTTGAAGCTGACTCGATGGTTTCGCATGCAGTTGAAGCTAAATCATGAATATCACAAGTATTTGAAGCTGAACCATTTGTTTCTCGAGAACACTCAGCTAAATCATGTGTTTCGCTTGGATTTGAAGCTAACTTGTTTGTTTCGCCTGCATTTGAAGCTAAATCATGTATATCATAAGGGTTTGAAGCTAAGCCGTTTGATTCACATGGATTCGAAGATCATCCTTCTACTTCGCATTCATTTGAATATAAATCCTGTGTTTCGCATGGATTTGAACCCAACTCGTTTATCTCGCATGCAGATGAATCTAAATCATTGATATCACAAGTATTTGAAGACAAATAACTCGTTTCGCATGGATTTGAAGCTAAGCCTTCTACTTCGCATTGATTTGAAACTAAATCATGTGTTTCGCTTGGATTTGAAGCTAACTCGTTTGTTTCGCATGCAGTAGAAGCTAAATCATGTATAACACAAGTATTTGAAGCTGAACCATTTGTTTCGCATGGATTCGAAGATAGGCCTTCTACTTCGCATTGATTTGAAGCTAAATCATGTGTTTCGTATGGATTTGAAGTTAATTCGTTTGTTTCACCTGCATTTGAAGCTAAATCATGTGTTTCGCTTGGATCTGAAGCTATCTCGTTTGTTTCGCATGCAGTTGAAGCTAAATCATGTATAAAACAAGTATTTGAAGCTAAACTAATCGTTGCGCATGGATTTCAAGCAAAGCCTTCTACTTCGGATTGATTTGAAGCTAAATCATGTGTTTCGCATGGATTCGAAGCTAACTCGTTCGTTTCGCCTGCATTTGAAGCTAAATCATGTATATCATAAGGGTTTGAAGCTAAGCCGTTTGATTCGCATGGATTCGAAGATCATCCTTCTACTTCGCATTCATTTGAATATAAATCCTGTGTTTCGCATGGATTTGAACCCAACTCGTTTATCTCGCATGCAGATGAATCTAAATCATTGATATCACAAGTATTTGAAGACAAATAACTCGTTTCGCATGGATTTGAAGCTAAGCCTTCTACTTCGCATTGATTTGAAACTAAATCATGTGTTTCGCATGGATTTGAAGCTAACTCGTTTGTTTCGCATGCAGTAGAAGCTAAATCATGTATAACACAAGTATTTGAAGCTGAACCATTTGTTTCGCATGGATTCGAAGATAGGCCTTCTACTTCGCATTGATTTGAAGCTAAATCATGTGTTTCGTATGGATTTGAAGTTAATTCGTTTGTTTCACCTGCATTTGAAGCTAAATCATGTGTTTCGCTTGGATCTGAAGCTATCTCGTTTGTTTCGCATGCAGTTGAAGCTAAATCATGTATAAAACAAGTATTTGAAGCTAAACTAATCGTTGCGCATGGATTTCAAGCAAAGCCTTCTACTTCGGATTGATTTGAAGCTGAATCATGTGTTTCGCATGGATTCGAAGCTAACTCGTTCGTTTCGCCTGCATTTGAAGCTAAATCATGTATATCATAAGGGTTTGAAGCTAAGCCGTTTGATTCGCATGGATTCGAAGATCATCCTTCTACTTCGCATTCATTTGAATATAAATCCTGTGTTTCGCATGGATTTGAACCCAACTCGTTTATCTCGCATGCAGATGAATCTAAATCATTGATATCACAAGTATTTGAAGACAAATAACTCGTTTCGCATGGATTTGAAGCTAAGCCTTCTACTTCGCATTGATTTGAAACTAAATCATGTGTTTCGCATGGATTTGAAGCTAACTCGTTTGTTTCGCATGCAGTAGAAGCTAAATCATGTATAACACAAGTATTTGAAGCTGAACCATTTGTTTCGCATGGATTCGAAGATAGGCCTTCTACTTCGCATTGATTTGAAGCTAAATCATGTGTTTCGCATGGATTTGAAGTTAATTCGTTTGTTTCACCTGCATTTGAAGCTAAATCATGTGTTTCGCTTGGATCTGAAGCTATCTCGTTTGTTTCGCATGCAGTTGAAGCTAAATCATGTATAAAACAAGTATTTGAAGCTAAACTAATCGTTGCGCATGGATTTCAAGCAAAGCCTTCTACTTCGGATTGATTTGAAGCTAAATTATGTGTTTCGCTTGGATCTAAAGCTAACTCGTTAGTTTCGCATGCAGTTGAAACTAAATCATGTTCATCACAAGTATTTGAAGCTGAACCATCTGTTTCGCATGCAGTTGATGCTAAATCATAAATATCAGAAGTATTTGAAGCTACAACGTTTGATTCGCACGGATTTGAAGCTAAGCATTCTACTTCGCATTGATTTGAAGCTAAATCATGAATATCACAAGTATTTGAAGCTACAACTTTTGATTCACACGGATTTGAAGCTAAGGCTTCTACTTCGCATTGATTTGAGGCTAAATCATGTGTTTCGCTTGCATTTGAAGCTAAGTCTTCTACTTCCAATTGATTTGAAGCTAACCATATGTTTCTCATGTATTTGAAGCTAAGCCTTCTACTTCGCATTGATTTGAAGCTAAATCATGTGTTTCGCATGGATTGGAAGCAAACTCATTTGCTTCGCCTGCATTTGAAGCTATACCACTTATATCGCAATTATCTGAATATTATTGATATGTTACTCATTAACTTGAAGCTAAGCCTTCTACTTCGCATTGATTTGAAGCTAAATCATGTGTTTCGCATGGATTCGAAGCTAACTCGTTCGTTTCGCCTGCATTTGAAGCTAAATCATGTGTATCATAAGGGTTTGAAGCTCAGCCGTTTGATTCGCATGGATTCGAAGATCAGCCTTCTACTTCGCATTCATTTGAATATAAATCCTGTGTTTCGCATGGATTTGAACCCAACTCGTTTATCTCGCATGCAGATGAATCTAAATCATTGATATCACAAGTATTTGAAGACAAATAACTCGTTTCGCATGGATTTGAAGCTAAGGCTTCTACTTCGCATTGATTTGATTCTAAATCATGTGTTTCGCTTGGATTTGAAGCTAACTCGTTGGTTTTGCATGAAGTTGAATCTAAATCATGTATATCACAAGTATTTGAAGCTGAACCATTTGTTTCACATACATTTGAAGCTAAGCCTTCTACTTCGCATTCATTTGAAGCTAAATCATGTTTTACGCATGGATTTGATGCTGACTCGTTTGTTTCGCCTGCATTTGAAGCTATATCATGTATATCACAAGTGTTTGAAGCTAAACTATTCGTTTCGCTGGATTTGAAGCTAAGCCTTCTACTTCGCATTGATTTGAAGCTAAATCATGAGTTTCGCCTGGATTTGAAGCTAAATCATGTGTTTTGAATGGATTTGAAGTTAACTCGTTTTCTTCCCAAGCAGTTGAAGCTAAATCATTTATATCATAAGTATTTGAAGCTAAAGAACTTGATACGCATGGATTTCAAACTAAACCTTCTACTTCGCATTGATTTGAAGGTAAATCATGTCATTTGCATGGATTTAAAGCTAACTCGTTTGTTTCGCCTGCATTTGAAGCTATATCAGTGATATTCGCAAGTATTTGAAGCTAAACCATTCGTTTCGCGTGGATTCGAAGATCAGCCTTCTACTTCGCATTCATTTGAAGCTAAATCATGTGTTTCGCATGGATTTGAAGCTAACTCATTTGTTTCGCCTGCATTTGAATCTATATCATGTATATCAGCAGTATTTGAATCTGAACCATTTGATTCCCATGAGTAGTACGCTAAACCATGTCTTTCGAATGAATTTGAAGCTAAATCATGTGTTTTGAATGGATTTGAAGCTAACTCGTATGTTTCGCATGCATTTGAAGCTAAATCATGTATATCACATATAATTGAAGCTAAACCATTTGTTTCGCATGGATTCGAAGATAAGCCTTCTACTTCGCATTGATTTGAAGCTAAATCATGTCTATCGCTAGGATTTGAAGCTAACTCGTTTGTTTCGCATACTGATGAAGGTAAATCATGTATAACACAAGTATTTGAGACTGATCCATTTGTTTCGCATGGATTCGAAGATCAGCCTCCTAATTCGCGTTTCTGTGAAGCTAAATCATGTGTTTCGTATGGATTGGAAGCAAACTCCTTTGCTTCGCCTGCATTTGAAGCTATACCACTTATATCGCAATTATCTGAATATTATTGATATGTTTCTCATTAACTTGAAGCTAAGCCTTCTACTTCGCATTGATTTGAAGCTAAATCATGTGTTTCGCATGGATTCGAAGCTAACTCGTTCGTTTCGCCTGCATTTGAAACTAAATCATGTATATCATAAGGGTTTGAAGCTAAGCCGTTTGATTCGCATGGATTCGAATATCATCCTTCTACTTCGCATTCATTTGAATATAAATCCTGTGTTTCGCATGGATTTGAACCCAACTCGTTTATCTCGCATGCAGATGAATCTAAATCATTGATATCACAAGTATTTGAAGACAAATAACTCGTTTCGCATGGATTTGAAGCTAAGCCTTCTACTTCGCATTGATTTGAAACTAAATCATGTGTTTCGCTTGGATTTGAATCTAACTCGTTTGTTTCGCATGCAGTAGAAGCTAAATCATGTATAACACAAGTATTTGAAGCTGAACGATTTGTTTCGCATGGATTCGAAGATAGGCCTTCTACTTCGCATTGATTTGAAGCTAAATCATGTGTTTCGCATGGATTTGAAGTTAATTCGTTTTTTTCACCTGCATTTGAAGCTAAATCATGTGTTTCGCTTGGATCTGAAGCTATCTCGTTTGTTTCGCATGCAGTTGAAGCTAAATCATGTATAAAACAAGTATTTGAAGCTAAACTAATCGTTGCGCATGGATATCAAGCAAAGCCTTCTACTTCGGATTGATTTGAAGCTAAATTATGTGTTTCGCTTGGATCTAAAGCTAACTCGTTAGTTTCGCATGCAGTTGAAACTAAATCATGTTCATCACAAGTATTTGAAGCTGAACCATCTGTTTCGCATGCAGTTGATGCTAAATCATAAATATCAGAAGTATTTGAAGCTACAACGTTTGATTCGCACGGATTTGAAGCTAAGCATTCTACTTCGCATTGATTTGAAGCTAAATCATGAATATCACAAGTATTTGAAGCTACAACTTTTGATTCACACGGATTTGAAGCTAAGGCTTCTACTTCGCATTGATTTGAGGCTAAATCATGTGTTTCGCTTGCATTTGAAGCTAAGTCTTCTACTTCCAATTGATTTGAAGCTAACCATATGTTTCTCATGTATTTGAAGCTAAGCCTTCTACTTCGCATTGATTTGAAGCTAAGTCATGTGTTTCGCAAGGATTGGAAGCAAACTCATTTGCTTCGCCTGCATTTGAAGCTATACCACTTATATCGCAATTATCTGAATATTATTGATATGTTTCTTATTAACTTGAAGCTAAGCCTTCTACTTCGCATTGATTTGAAGCTAAATCATGTGTTTCGCATGGATTCGAAGCTAACTCGTTCGTTTCGCCTGCATTTGAAGCTAAATCATGTATATCATAAGGGTTTGAAGCTCAGCCGTTTGATTCGCATGGATTCGAAGATCAGCCTTCTACTTCGCATTCATTTGAATATAAATCCTGTGTTTCGCATGGATTTGAACCCAACTCGTTTATCTCGCATGGAGATGAATCTAAATCATTGATATCACAAGTATTTGAAGACAAATAACTCGTTTCGCATGGATTTGAAGCTAAGCCTTCTACTTCGCATTGATTTGATTCTAAATCATGTGTTTCGCTTGGATTTGAAGCTAACTCGTTGGTTTTGCATGAAGTTGAATCTAAATCATGTATATCACAAGTATTTGAAGCTGAACCATTTGTTTCACATACATTTGAAGCTAAGCCTTCTACTTCGCATTCATTTGAAGCTAAATCATGTTTTACGCATGGATTTGATGCTGACTCGTTTGTTTCGCCTGCATTTGAAGCTATATCATTTATATCATAAGTATTTGAAGCTAAAGAACTTGATACGCATGGATTTCGAACTAAGCCTTCTACTTCGCATTGATTTGAAGGTAAATCATGTCATTTGCATGGATTTAAAGCTAACTCGTTTGTTTCGCCTGCATTTGAAGCTATATCAGTGATATTCGCAAGTATTTGAAGCTAAACCATTCGTTTCGCATGGATTCGAAGATCAGCCTTCTACTTCGCATTCATTTGAAGCTAAATCATGTCTATCGCTAGGATTTGAAGCTAACTCGTTTGTTACGCCTGCATTTGAAGCTAAATCAAGTATGTCACAAGTATTTGAAGCTAAACCATTTGTTTCGCATGAATTTGAAGCTAACTCGTTTGTTTCGCACGCAGTTGAAGGTAAATCATGTATGTCACAAGTATTTGGAGCTAAACTATTCGTTTCGCATGGATTTGAAGCTAACTCGTTTGTTTCGCACGCAGTTGAAGGTAAATCATGTATGTCACAAGTATTTGGAGCTAAACTATTCGTTTCGCATGGATTTGAAACTAAGTCTTCTACTTCGCATTGATTTGTAGCTAAATCATCTGTTTCGGATAGATTTGAAGCTAAGCCTTCTACTTCGCATTGATTTGAAGCTAAATCATTCGTTCCGCATGGATTTGCAGCTAAGCCTTCCACATCGTATTGATTTGAAACTAAATCATGTGTTTCGCATGGATTTGAAGCTAACTCGTTTGCTTAGCATGCGGTTGAGGCTAAATCATGCATATCACAAGTATTTGAAGCTAAACCATTTGTTTCGCAAGAATATTAAGCTAAACCATGTGTTTCGAATGAATTTGAAGCTAAATCATGTGATTCGCATGGATTTGAAGCTGACTCGATGGTTTCGCATGCAGTTGAAGCTAAATCATGAATATCACAAGTATTTGAAGCTGAACCATTTGTTTCTCGAGAACACTCAGCTAAATCATGTGTTTCGCTTGGATTTGAAGCTAACTTGTTTGTTTCGCATGTAGTTGAAGCTAAATCAAGTATAACACAAGTATTTGAGCCTGAGCCATTTGTTTCGCATGGATTCGAAGATCAGCCTCCTACTTCGGGTTTATTTGAAGCTAAATCATGTGTTTCGCATGGATTTGAAGCTAAGGCTTCTACTTCACATTGAGTTGAATCCAAATCATGTGTTTCGCTTGGATATGAAGCTAAGCCTTCTACTTCCAATTGATTTGAAGCTAACCATATGTTTCTCATGTATTTGAAGCTAAGCATTCTACTTCGCATTGATTTGAAGCTAAATCATGAATATCACAAGTATTTGAAGCTACAACTTTTGATTCGCACGGATTTGAAGCTAAGGCTTCTACTTCGCATTGATTTGAGGCTAAATCATGTGTTTCGCTTGCATTTGAAGCTAAGCCTTCTACTTCCAATTGATTTGAAGCTAACCATATGTTTCTCATGTATTTGAAGCTAAGCCTTCTACTTCGCATTGATTTGAAGCTAAGTCATGTGTTTCACAAGGATTGGAAGCAAACTCATTTGCTTCGCTTGTATTTGAAGCTATACCACTTATATCGCAATTATCTGAATATTATTGATATATTTCTCATTAACTTGAAGCTAAGCCTTCTACATCGCATTGATTTGAAGCTAAATCATGTGTTTCGCATGGATTCGAAGCTAACTCGTTCGTTTCGCCTGCATTTGAAGCTAAATCATGTATATCATAAGGGTTTTAAGCTAAGCCGTTTGATTCACATGGATTCGAAGATCATCCTTCTACTTCGCATTCATTTGAATATAAATCCTGTGTTTCGCATGGATTTGAACCCAACTCGTTTATCTCGCATGCAGATGAATCTAAATCATTGATATCACAAGTATTTGAAGACAAATAACTCGTTTCGCATGGATTTGAAGCTGAGCCTTCTACTTCGCATTGATTTGAAACTAAATCATGTGTTTCGCTTGGATTTGAAGCTAACTCGTTTGTTTCGCATGCAGTAGAAGCTAAATCATGTATAACACAAGTATTTGAAGCTGAACCATTTGTTTCGCATGGATTCGAAGATAGGCCTTCTACTTCGCATTGATTTGAAGCTAAATCATGTGTTTCGCATGGATTTGAAGTTAATTCGTTTGTTTCACCTGCATTTGAAGCTAAATCATGTGTTTCGCTTGATCTGAAGCTATCTCGTTTGTTTCGCATGCAGTTGAAGCTAAATCATGTATAAAACAAGTATTTGAAGCTAAACTAATCGTTGCGCATGGATTTCAAGCAAAGCCTTCTACTTCGGATTGATTTGAAGCTAAATTATGTATTTCGCTTGGATCTAAAGCTAACTCGTTAGTTTCGCATGCAGTTGAAACTAAATCATGTTCATCACAAGTATTTGAAGCTGAACCATCTGTTTCGCATGCAGTTGATGCTAAATCATAAATATCAGAAGTATTGAAGCTACAACGTTTGATTCGCACGGATTTGAAGCTTAGTCGTTCGTTTCGCCTGCATTTGAAGCAAAATCATGTATATCACAAGTATTTGGTGCTAAACCAATTGATTCGCATGCAGTTGAAGCTAAATCGTGTTCATCACAAGTATTTGAAGCTGAACCATCTGTTTCGCATGCAGTTGATGCTAAATCATAAATATCAGAAGTATTTGAAGCTACAACGTTGATTCGCACGGATTTGAAGCTAAGCATTCTACTTCGCATTGATTTGAAGCTAAATCATGAATATCACAAGTATTTGAAGCTACAACTTTTGATTCACACGGATTTGAAGCTAAGGCTTCTACTTCGCATTGATTTGAGGCTAAATCATGTGTTTCGCTTGCATTTGAAGCTAAGTCTTCTACTTCCAGTTGATTTGAAGCTAACCATATGTTTCTCATGTATTTGAAGCTAAGCCTTCTACTTCGCATTGATTTGAAGCTAAGTCATGTGTTTCGCAAGGATTGGAAGCAAACTCATTTGCTTCGCTTGTATTTGAAGCTATACCACTTATATCGCAATTATCTGAAGATTATTGATTTGTTTCTCATTAACTTGAAGCTAAGCCTTCTACTTCGCATTGATTTGAATCTAAATCATGTGTTTCGCATGGATTGGAAGCAAACTCATTTGCTTCGCCTGCATTTGAAGCTATACCACTTATATCGCAATTATCTGAATATTATTGATATGTTTCTCATTAACTTGAAGCTAAGCCTTCTACTTCGCATTGATTTGAAGCTAAATCATGTGTTTCGCATGGATTCGAAGCTAACTCGTTCGTTTCGCCTGCATTTGAAGCTAAATCATGTATATCATAAGGGTTTGAAGCTCAGCCGTTTGATTCGCATGGATTCGAAGATCAGCCTTCTACTTCGCATTCATTTGAATATAAATCCTGTGTTTCGCATGGATTTGAACCCAACTCGTTTATCTCGCATGCAGATGAATCTAAATCATTGATATCACAAGTATTTGAAGACAAATAACTCGTTTCGCATGGATTTGAAGCTAAGCCTTCTACTTCGCATTGATTTGAAGCTAAATCATGAGTTTCGCCTGGATTTGAAGCTAAATCATGTGTTTTGAATGGATTTGTAGTTAACTCGTTTTCTTCCCAAGCAGTTGAAGCTAAATCATTTATATCATAAGTATTTGAAGCTAAAGAACTTGATACGCATGGATTTCAAACTAAGCCTTCTACTTCGCATTGATTTGAAGGTAAATCCTGTCTTTGCATGGATTTAAAGCTAACTCGTTTGTTTCACCTGCATTTGAAGCTATATCAGTGATATTCGCAAGTATTTGAAGCTAAATCATTCGTTTCGTTAGATTTGAAGCTAAGCCTTCTACTTCGCATTGATTTGAATCTAAATCATGCGTTTCGCTTGGATTTGAAGCTAACTCGTTCGTTTTGCATACAGTTGAAGCAAAATCACGCATATCACAAGTATTTGAAGCTAAACCATTTGATTCGCATGGATTCGAAGATCAGCCTTCTACTTCGCATTGATTTGAAGCTAAATCATGAGTTTCGCATCGATTTGAAGCTAAATCATGTGTTTCGCATGGATTTGAAGCCAACTCGATTGTATCGCTTGCATTTGAAGCTAAATCATGCACATCACAATTATTTGAAGCTGAACCACTTGTTTCGCATGGATTTGAAGATAAGCCTTCTACTTCGCATTGATTTGAAGCTACATCATGTGTTTCGCTTGGATTTGAGACTAACTAGTTTGTTTCGCAATGCAGTTGAAACTAAATCATGTATATCACAATTATTTGAAGCTAAACCATTTGATTCGCAAACCATGGAAACCATGGATTTCAAAATAAGCCTTCTACTTCGCATTCATTTGAAGCTAAATCATGTGATTCGCATGGATTTCAAGCTAACTCGTTTGTTTCGCATGCAATTGAATCTAAATCATGTATCAAACAAGTATTTGAAGCTAAATCATTTGTTTCGCAAAGAATATTAAGCTAAACCACGTTTTTCGAATGAATTTGATGCTAAATCATGTATTATGCATGTATTTGAAGCTAACTCGTTTTCTTCGCCTACATTTGATGTTAAATCGTGTATATCACAGGTATGTGAAGCTACACCATTTGTTTCGCATGGAATTCGAAGATAAGCCTTCTACTTCGCATTGATTTGAAGCTAAATCATGTATTGCGCATGGAGTTGAAGCTAACACATTTATTTCGCATGCTGTTGAATCTAACTCATGTATATCGCAAGAATCTGAAGCTAAACCATTTGATTCGCATGGATTTGAAGCTAAGCCTTCTACTTCGCATTGATTTGAAGCTAAATCATGTGTTTCTCTTGGATTTGAAGCTAACTCGTTTGTTTCGCATGCAATAGAAGCTAAATCATGTATAACGCAAGTATTTGAAGCTGAACCATTTGTTTCGCATGGATTCGAAGATAGGCCTTCTACTTCGCATTGATTTGAAGCTAAATCATGTGTTTCGCATGGATTTGAAGTTAATTCGTTTGTTTCACCTGCATTTGAAGCTAAATCATGTGTTTCGCTTGGATCTGAAGCTATCACGTTTGTTTCGCATGCAGTTGAAGCTAAATCATGTATAAAACAAGTATTTGAAGCTAAACTAATCGTTGCGCATGGATTTCAAGCAAAGCCTTCTACTTCGGATTGATTTGAAGCTAAATTATGTGTTTCGCTTGGATCTAAAGCTAACTCGTTAGTTTCGCATGCAGTTGAAACTAAATCATGTATGTCACAAGTATTAGAATCTTAACTTTTTGTTTCGCATGGATTTGAAGCTAAGCCTTCTACTTCGAATTGATTTGAGGCAGAATCATGTGTTTCGCTTGTATTTGAAGCTTAGTCGTTCGTTTCGCCTGCATTTGAAGCAAAATCATGTATATCACAAGTATTTGGTGCTAAACCAATTGATTCGCATGCAGTTGAAGCTAAATCGTGTTCATCACAAGTATTTGAAGCTGAACCATCTGTTTCGCATGCAGTTGATGCTAAATCATAAATATCACAAGTATTTGAAGCTACAACGTTTGATTCGCACGGATTTGAAGCTAAGCATTCTACTTCGCATTGATTTGAAGCTAAATCATGAATATCACAAGTATTTGAAGCTACAACTTTTGATTCGCACGGATTTGAAGCTAAGGCTTCTACTTCGCATTGATTTGAGGCTAAATCATGTGTTTCGCTTGCATTTGAAGCTAACTCGTTTTTTTCGCATGCAGTTGAAGCTAAATCATGTATATCATAAGTATTTGAAGCTGAACCTTTTGTTTGGCAAGAATATTAATCCTAATCCAAGTGTTTCGAATGAATTTGAAGCTAAATCATGTGTTTTGAATGGATTTGAAGTTAACTCGTTTCCTTCCCAAGCAGTTGAAGCTAAATCATGTATAACATAAGTATTTGAAGCTAAAGAACTTGATTCGCATGGATTTCAAACTAAGCCTTCTACCTCGCATTGATTTGAAGGTAAATCATGTCTTTTGCATGGATTTGAAGCTAACTCGTTAGTGTCGCCTGCATTTGAAGCTATATCAGTGATATTCGCAAGTATTTGAAGCTAAATGATTCGTTTCGCTGGATTTGAAGCTAACTCGTTCGTTTCGCCTGCATTTGAAGCAAAATCATGTATATCACAAGTATTTGGTGCTAAACCAATTGATTCGCAAACAGTTGAAGCTAAATCATGTTCATCACAAGTATTTGAAGCTGAACCATCTGTTTCGCATGCAGTTGAAGCTAAATCATAAATATCACAAGTATTTGAAGCTACAACGTTTGATTCGCACGGATTTGAAGCTAAGCCTTCTACTTCGCATTGATTTGAAGCTAAATCATGTGTTCCGCATGGATTTGAAGCTGACTCGTTTGTTTCGCATGCAGTTGAAGCTGAATCATGTATATCACAAGTATTTGCGGCTAAACCATTTGTTTCGCATGGATTTGAAGCTAAGCCTTCTACTTCGCATTGATTTGAAGCTAAATCATGTGTTTCGCATGGATTCGAAGATAACCCTTCTACTTCGCATTGATTTGAAGCTAAATCATGTGTTCCGCATGGATTTGAAGCTGACTCGTTTGTTTCGCATGCAGTTGAAGCTGAATCATGTATATCACAGGTATTTGAAGCTAAACCATTTGTTTCGCATGGATTCGAAGATAAGCCTTCTAAATCGCATTGATTTCAAGCTAAATCATATGTTTCGCATAGATTTGAAGCTAACTCGCTAGTTTTGCATGCTGTTGAAGCTTATTCATGTATATCACAAGTATTTGAAACTAAACCATTTGTTTCGCAAGGAGTCGAAGATCAGCCTTCTACTTCGCATTGATTAGATGCTAAATCATGTGTTTCGCATGGATTTGAAGCTAACTCGTTTGTTTCGCATGCTGTTGAAACTAAATCATGTGTATCACAAGTATTTGAAGCTATATCATTTGTTTCGCATGGATTCGAAGATTAGCCTTCTACTTCGCATTGATTAGATGCTAAATCATGTGTTTAGCATGGGTTTGAAGCTAACTCGTTTGTTTCGCCTGCATTTGAAGCTATATCACTTATATTCACAAGTATGTGAAGCTAAATCATTCGTTTCGCATGGATTTGAAGCAAAGCCATCAACTTCGCGTTGACTTGATACTAAATCATGTTTTTCGTTTGGACTTGAAGCTAACTCGTTTGTTTAGCATGTTGTTGAATCTAAATCATGTATATCACAAGTATTTGAAGCTATATCATATGTTACGCATGGATTCGAAGATAACCCTTCTAATTCGCATTGATTTGAAGCTAAATCATGTGTTTCGCATGGATTTGAAGCTAACTCGTTTGTTTCGCATGCTGTTGAAGCTAAATCATGTATATCACAAGTATTTTAAGCTAAACCATTTGCTTCGCATGGATTCGAAAATCAGCCTTCTACTTCGCATTGATTAGATGCTAAATCATGTGTTTCGCATGGGTTTGAAGCTAACTCGTTTGTTTCGCCTGCATTTGAAGCTGAATCATGTATATCACAAGTATTTGCGGCTAAACCATTTGTTTCGCATGGATTTGAAGCTAAGCCTTCTACTTCGCATTGATTTGAAGCTAAATCATGTGTTTCGCATGGATTCGAAAATAACCCTTCTACTTCGCATTGATTTGAAGCTAAATCATGTGTTCCGCATGGATTTGAAGCTGACTCGTTTGTTTCGCATGCAGTTGAAGCTGAATCATGTATATCACAGGTATTTGAAGCTAAACCATTTGTTTCGCATGGATTCGAAGATAAGCCTTCTAAATCGCATTGATTTCAAGCTAAATCATATGTTTCGCATAGATTTGAAGCTAACTCGCTAGTTTTGCATGCTGTTGAAGCTTATTCATGTATATCACAAGTATTTGAAGCTAAACCATTTGTTTCGCAAGGAGTCGAAGATCAGCCTTCTACTTCGCATTGATTAGATGCTAAATCATGTGTTTCGCATGGATTTGAAGCTAACTCGTTTGTTTCGCATGCTGTTGAAACTAAATCATGTGTATCACAAGTATTTGAAGCTATATCATTTGTTTCGCATGGATTCGAAGATTAGCCTTCTACTTCGCATTGATTAGATGCTAAATCATGTGTTTAGCATGGGTTTGAAGCTAACTCGTTTGTTTCGCCTGCATTTGAAGCTATATCACTTATACTCACAAGTATGTGAAGCTAAATCATTCGTTTCGCATGGATTTGAAGCAAAGCCATCAACTTCGCGTTGACTTGATACTAAATCATGTTTTTCGTTTGGACTTGAAGCTAACTCGTTTGTTTAGCATGTTGTTGAATCTAAATCATGTATATCACAAGTATTTGAAGCTATATCATATGTTACGCATGGATTCGAAGATAACCCTTCTAATTCGCATTGATTTGAAGCTAAATCATGTGTTTCGCATGGATTTGAAGCTAACTCGTTTGTTTCGCATGCTGTTGAAGCTAAGTGATGTATATCACAAGTATTTGCGGCTAAACCATTTGTTTCGCATGGATTCAAAGGTAACCCTTCTACTTCGCATTGATTTGAAGCTAAATCATGTGTTCCGCATGGATTTGAAGCTGACTCGTTTGTTTCGCATGCAGTTGAAGCTGAATCATGTATATCACAAGTATTTGCGGCTAAACCATTTGTTTCGCATGGATTCGAAGGTAACCCTTCTACTTCGCATTGATTTTAATCTAAATCATGTCTTTCGCATCGATTTGAAGCTAACTCGTTTGTTTCGCATGATGTTGAAGCTAAATCAAGTGTATCACAAGTATTTGAAGCTAAACCATTTGTTTCGCATGGATTCGAAGATCAGCCTTCTACTTCGCATTGATTTGTAGCTAAATCATGTGTTTCGCATGGATTTGAATCTAACTCGTTTGTTTCGCATGCTGTTGAAACGAAATCATGTATATCACAAGTATTTGAAGCTAAACCATTTGCTTCGCATGGATTCGAAAATCAGCCTTCTACTTCGCATTGATTTGAAGCTAAATCATGTGTTTCGCATGGGTTTGAAGCTAACTCGTTTGTTTCGCCTGCATTTGAAGCCATATCACTTATATTTTCAAGTATGTGAAGCTAAATCATTCGTTTTGCATGGATTTGAAGCTAAGCCATCTACTTCACGTTGATTTGATGCTTATTCATGTGTTTCGCATGGATTTGAAGCTGACTCGTTTGTTTCGCAGGCAGTTGAAGCTGAATCATGTATATCAAAAGTATTTGAAACTAAACTATTCGTTTCGCATGGATTCGAAGATAAGCCTTCCACTTCGCATTGATTTGAAGCTAAATCATGTGTTCCGCATGGATTTGAAGCTGACTCGTTTGTTTCGCATGCAGTTGAAGCTGAATCATGTATATCACAAGTATTTCCGGCTAAACCATTTGTTTCGCATGGATTCGAAGATAAGCCTCCTACTTCGCATTGATTTGAAGCTAAATCATGTGTTTCGCATGTATTTGAAGCTAACTCGTTTGTTTCGCATGCTGTTGAAGCTAAGTCATGTATATCACAAGTATTTGCGGCTAAACCATTTGTTTCGCATGGATTCGAAGGTAACCCTTCTACTTCGCATTGATTTGAAGCTAAATCATGTGTTCCGCATGGATTTGAAGCTGACTCGTTTGTTTCGCATGCAGATGAAGCTGAATCATGTATATCACAAGTATTTGAGGCTAAACCATTTGTTTCGCATGGATTCGAAGGTAACCCTTCTACTTCGCATTGATTTTAATCTAAATCATGTCTTTCGCATCGATTTGAAGCTAACTCGTTTGTTTCGCATGATGTTGAAGCTAAATCAAGTGTATCACAAGTATTTGAAGTTAAACCATTTGTTTCGCATGGATTCGAAGATCAGCCTTCTACTTCGCATTGATTTGTAGCTAAATCATGTGTTTCGCATGGATTTGAATCTAACTCGTTTGTTTCGCATGCTGTTGAAACGAAATCATGTATATCACAAGTATTTGAAGCTAAACCATTTGCTTCGCATGGATTCGAAAATCAGCCTTCTACTTCGCATTGATTAGATGCTAAATCATGTGTTTCGCATGGATTTGAAGCTAACTCGTTTGTTTCGCAGGCAGTTGAAGCTGAATCATGTATATCAAAAGTATTTGAAGCTAAACTATTCGTTTCGCATGGATTCGAAGATAAGCCTTCCACTTCGCATTGATTTGAAGCTAAATCATGTGTTCCGCGTGGATTTGAAGCTGACTCGTTTGTTTCGCATGCAGTTGAAGCTGAATCATGTATATCACAAGTATTTCCGGCTAAACCATTTGTTTCGCATGGATTCGAAGGTAACCCTTCTACTTCGCATTGATTTGAAGCTAAATCATGTGTTTCGCATGGATTTGAATCTAACTCGTTTGTTTCGCATGCTGTTGAAACTAAATCATGAATATCACAAGTATTTGAAGCTAAACCATTTGCTTCGCATGGATTCGAAGATCAGCCTTCTACTTCGCATTGATTAGATGCTAAATCATGTGTTTCGCATGGGTTTGAAGCTAACTCGTTTGTTTCGCAGGCAGTTGAAGCTGAATCATGTATATCACAAGTATTTGAAGCTAAACCATTTGTTTCGCATGGATTCGAAGATAAGCCTCCTACTTCGCATTGATTTGAAGCTAAATCATGTGTTCGCATGGATTTGAAGCTACCTCATTTGTTTCGCATGCTGTTAAAACTAAATCATGTATATCACAAGTATTTGAAGCTAAACCATTTGTTTCGCATGGATTCGAAGATAAGCCTTCTACTTCGCATTGATTTTAATCTAAATCATGTGTTTCGCATGGATTTGAAGCTAACTCGTTTGTTTCGCAAGCTGTTGAAGCTAAATCATGTATATCACAAGTATTTGAAGCTATATCATATGTTTCGCATGGATTCGAAGATAACCCTTCTAATACGCATTGATTTGAAGCTAAATCATGTGTTCGCATGGATTTGAAGCTACCTCGTTTGTTTCGCATGCTGTTGAAGCTAAATCATGTATATCACAAGTATTTAAAGCTAAACCATTTGTTTCGCATGGATTCGAAGATAAGCCTCCTACTTCGCATTGATTTGAAGCTAAATCATGTGTTTCGCATGGATTTGCTTCTAACTCGTTTGTTTCGCATGCTGTTGAAGCTAAGTCATGTATATCACAAGTATTTGCGGCTAAACCATTTGTTTCGCATGGATTCGAAGGTAACCCTTCTACTTCGCATTGATTTGAAGCTAAATCATGTGTTTCGCATCGATTTGAAGCTAACTCGTTTGTTTGGCATGCTGTTGAAGCTAAATCAAGTGTATCACAAGTATTTGAAGCTAAACCATTTGTTTCGTATGGATTCGAAGATCAGCCTTCTACTTCGCATTGATTTGAAGCTAAATCATGTGTTCCGCATGGATTTGAAGCTGACTCGTTTGTTTCGCATGCAGTTGAAGCTGAATCATGTATATCACAAGTATTTCCGGCTAAACCATTTGTTTCGCATGGATTCGAAGGTAACCCTTCTACTTCGCATTGATTTTAATCTAAATCATGTGTTTCGCATGGATTTGAAGCTAACTCGTTTGTTTCGCATGCTGTTGAAGCTAAATCATGTATATCACAAGTATTTGAAGCTAAACCATTTGTTTCGCATGGATTCGAAGATAAGCCTCCTACTTCGCATTGATTTGATGCTAAATCATGTGTTCGCATGGATTTGAAGCTAACTCGTTTGCTTCGCATGCTGTTGAAGCTAAATCAAGTGTATCACAAGTATTTGAAGCTAAACCATTTGTTTCGCATGGATTCGAAGATCAGCCTTCTACTTCGCATTGATTAGATTCTAAATCATGTGTTTCGCATGGATTTGAAGCTAACTCGTTTGTTTCGCCTGCATTTGAAGCTATATCACTTATATTCACAAGTATGTGAAGCTAAATCATTCGTTTCGCATTTATTTGAAGCAAAGCCATCAACTTCGCGTTGACTTGATACTAAATCATGTTTTTCGTTTGGACTTGAAGCTAACTCGTTTGTTTAGCATGTTGTTGAAGCTAAATCATGTATATCACAAGTATTTCAAGCTATATCATATGTTTCGCATGGATTCGAAGATAACCCTTCTAATTCGCATTGATTTGAAGCTAAATCATGTGTTTCGCATGGATTTGAAGCTAACTCGTTTGTTTCGCATGCTGTTGAAGCTAAGTCATGTATATCACAAGTATTTGAAGCTAAACCATTTGTTTCGCATGGATTCGAAGATAAGCCTCCTACTTCGCATTGATTTGAAGCTAAATCATGTGTTCGCATGGATTTGAAGCTACCTCGTTTGTTTCGCATGCTGTTAAAGCTAAATCATGTATATCACAAGTATTTGAAGCTAAACCATTTGTTTCGCATGGATTCGAAGATAAGCCTTCTACTTCGCATTGATTTTAATCTAAATCATGTGTTTCGCATGGATTTGAAGCTAACTCGTTTGTTTCGCAAGCTGTTGAAGCTAAATCATGCATATCACAAGTATTTGAAGCTATATCATATGTTTCGCATGGATTCGAAGATAACCCTTCTAATACGCATTGATTTGAAGCTAAATCATGTATTCGCATGGATTTGAAGCTACCTCGTTTGTTTCGCATGCTGTTAAAGCTAAGTCATGTATATCACAAGTATTTTCGGCTAAACCATTTGTTTCGCATGGATTCGAAGGTAACCCTTCTACTTCGCATTGATTTGAAGCTAAATCATGTGTTTCGCATGGATTTAAATCTAACTCGTTTGTTTCGCATGCTGTTGAAACTAAATAATGTATATCACAAGTATTTGAAGCTAAACCATTTGCTTCGCATGGATTCGAAGTTCAGCCTTCTACTTCGCATTGATTAGATGCTAAATCATGTGTTCGCATGGATTTGAAGCTACCTCGTTTGTTTCGCATGCTGTTAAAGCTAAGTCATGTATATCACAAGTATTTTCGGCTGAACCATTTGTTTCGCATGGATTCGAAGGTAACCCTTCTACTTCGCATTGATTTGAAGCTAAATCATGTGTTTCGCATGGATTTGAATCTAACTCGTTTGTTTCGCATGCTGTTGAAACTAAATCATGTATATCACAAGTATTTGAAGCTAAACCATTTGCTTCGCATGGATTCGAAGTTCAGGCCACTACTTCGCATTGATTAGATGCTAAATCATGTGTTTCGCATGGGTTTGAAGCTAACTCGTTTGTTTCGCCTGCATTTGAAGCCATATCACTTATATTTTCAAGTATGTGAAGCTAAATCATTCGTTTCGCATTTATTTGAAGCAAAGCCATCAACTTCGCGTTGACTTGATACTAAATCATGTTTTTCGTTTGGACTTGAAGCTAACTCGTTTGTTTAGCATGTTGTTGAAGCTAAATCATGTATATCACAAGTATTTGAAGCTATATCATATGTTTCGCATGGATTCGAAGATAACCCTTCTAATTCGCATTGATTTGAAGCTAAATCATGTGTTTCGCATGGATTTGAAGCTAACTCGTTTGTTTCGCATGCTGTTGAAGCTAAGTCATGTATATCACAAGTATTTGAAGCTAAACCATTTGTTTCGCATGGATTCGAAGATAAGCCTCCTACCTCGCATTGATTTGAAGCTAAATCATGTGTTCGCATGGACTTGAAGCTACCTCGTTTGTTTCGCATTCTGTTGAAGCTAAATCAAGTGTATCACAAGTATTTGAAGCCAAACCATTTGCTTCGCATGGATGCGAAGCTCAGCCTTCTACTTCGCATTTATTAGATGGTAAATCATGCGTTTCGCATGGATTTGAAGCTAACTCGTTTGTTTCGCATTCTGTTGAAGCTAAGTCATGTATATCACAAGTATTTGCGGCTAAACCATTTGTTTCGCATGGATTCGAAGGTAACCCTTCTACTTCGCATTGATTTGAAGCTAAATCATGTGTTTCGCATGGATTTGAATCTAACTCGTTTGTTTCGCATGCTGTTGAAACTAAATCATGAATATCACAAGTATTTGAAGCTAAACCATTTGCTTCGCATGGATTCGAAGATCAGCCTTCTACTTCGCATTGATTAGATGCTAAATCATGTGTTTCGCATGGGTTTGAAGCTAACTCGTTTGTTTCGCAGGCAGTTGAAGCTGAATCATGTATATCACAAGTATTTGAAGCTAAACCATTTGTTTCGCATGGATTCGAAGATAAGCCTCCTACTTCGCATTGATTTGAAGCTAAATCATGTGTTCGCATGGATTTGAAGCTACCTCGTTTGTTTCGCATGCTGTTAAAGCTAAATCATGTATATCACAAGTATTTGAAGCTAAACCATTTGTTTCGCATGGATTCGAAGATAAGCCTTCTACTTCGCATTGATTTTAATCTAAATCATGTGTTTCACATGGATTTGAAGCTAACTCGTTTGTTTCGCAAGCTGTTGAAGCTAAATCATGCATATCACAAGTATTTGAAGCTATATCATATGTTTCGCATGGATTCGAAGATAACCCTTCTAATACGCATTGATTTGAAGCTAAATCATGTGTTCGCATGGATTTGAAGCTACCTCGTTTGTTTCGCATGCTGTTAAAGCTAAGTCATGTATATCACAAGTATTTTCGGCTAAACCATTTGTTTCGCATGGATTCGAAGGTAACCCTTCTACTTCGCATTGATTTGAAGCTAAATCATGTGTTTCGCATGGATTTGAATCTAACTCGTTTGTTTCGCGTGCTGTTGAAACTAAATCATGTATATCACAAGTATTTGAAGCTAAACCATTTGCTTCGCATGGATTCGAAGTTCAGCCTTCTACTTCGCATTGATTAGATGCTAAATCATGTGTTCGCATGGATTTGAAGCTACCTCGTTTGTTTCGCATGCTGTTAAAGCTAAGTCATGTATATCACAAGTATTTGCGGCTAAACCATTTGTTTCGCATGGATTCGAAGGTAACCCTTCTACTTCGCATTGATTTGAAGCTAAATCATGTGTTTCGCATGGATTTGAATCTAACTCGTTTGTTTCGCATGCTGTTGAAACTAAATCATGTATATCACAAGTATTTGAAGCTAAACCATTTGCTTCGCATGGATTCGAAGTTCAGGCCACTACTTCGCGTTGACTTGATGCTAATTCATGTGTTTCGCATGGATTTGAAGCTAACTCGTTTGTTTCGCAGGCAGTTGAAGCTGAATCATGTATATCACAAGTATTTGAAGCTAAACCATTTGTTTCGCATGGATTCGAAGATAAGCCATCTACTTCGCATTGATTTTAATCTAAATCATGTGTTTCGCATGGATTTGAAGCTAACTCGTTTGTTTCGCAAGCTGTTGAAGCTAAATCATGTATATCACAAGTATTTGAAGCTATATCATATGTTTCGCATGGATTCGAAGATAACCCTTCTAATACGCATTGATTTGAAGCTAAATCATGTGTTCGCATGGATTTGAAGCTAACTCGTTTGTTTCGCATGCTGTTGAAGCTAAATCATGTATAACACAAGTATTTTCGGCTAAACCATTTGTTTCGCATGGATTCGAAGGTAACCCTTCTACTTCGCATTGATTTGAAGCTAAATCATGTGTTTCGCATGGATTTGAATCTAACTCGTTTGTTTCGCATGCTGTTGAAACTAAATCATGTATATCACAAGTATTTGAAGCTAAACCATTTGCTTCGCATGGATTCGAAGATCAGCCTTCTACTTCGCATTGATTTGAAGCTAAATCATGTGTTCGCATGGATTTGAAGCTACCTCGTTTGTTTCGCATGCTGTTAAAGGTAAATCATGTATATCACAAGTATTTGAAGCTAAACCATTTGTTTCGCATGGATTCGAAGATAAGCCTTCTACTTCGCATTGATTTTAATCTAAATCATGTGTTTCGCATGGATTTGAAGCTAACTCGTTTGTTTCGCAAGCTGTTGAAGCTAAATCATGTATATCACAAGTATTTGAAGCTATATCATATGTTTCGCATGGATTCGAAGATAACCCTTCTAATACGCATTGATTTGAAGCTAAATCATGTGTTCGCATGGATTTGAAGCTACCTCGTTTGTTTCGCATGCTGTTGAAGCTAAATCATGTATATCACAAGTATTTAAAGCTAAACCATTTGTTTCGCATGGATTCGAAGATAAGCCTCCTACTTCGCATTGATTTGAAGCTAAATCATGTGTTTCGCATGGATTTGCTTCTAACTCGTTTGTTTCGCATGCTGTTGAAGCTAAGTCATGTATATCACAAGTATTTGCGGCTAAACCATTTGTTTCGCATGGATTCGAAGGTAACCCTTCTACTTCGCATTGATTTGAAGCTAAATCATGTGTTTCGCATCGATTTGAAGCTAACTCGTTTGTTTCGCATGCTGTTGAAGCTAAATCAAGTGTATCACAAGTATTTGAAGCTAAACCATTTGTTTCGCATGGATTCGAAGATCAGCCTTCTACTTCGCATTGATTTGAAGCTAAATCATGTGTTCCGCATGGATTTGAAGCTGACTCGTTTGTTTCGCATGCAGTTGAAGCTGAATCATGTATATCACAAGTATTTCCGGCTAAACCATTTGTTTCGCATGGATTCGAAGGTAACCCTTCTACTTCGCATTGATTTTAATCTAAATCATGTGTTTCGCATGGATTTGAAGCTAACTCGTTTGTTTCGCATGCTGTTGAAGCTAAATCATGTATATCACAAGTATTTGAAGCTAAACCATTTGTTTCGCATGGATTCGAAGATAAGCCTCCTACTTCGCATTGATTTGATGCTAAATCTTGTGTTCGCATGGATTTGAAGCTAACTCGTTTGCTTCGCATGCTGTTGAAGCTAAATCAAGTGTATCACAAGTATTTGAAGCTAAACCATTTGTTTCGCATGGATTCGAAGATCAGCCTTCTACTTCGCATTGATTAGATTCTAAATCATGTGTTTCGCATGGATTTGAAGCTAACTCGTTTGTTTCGCCTGCATTTGAAGCTATATCACTTATATTCACAAGTATGTGAAGCTAAATCATTCGTTTCGCATTTATTTGAAGCAAAGCCATCAACTTCGCGTTGACTTGATACTAAATCATGTTTTTCGTTTGGACTTGAAGCTAACTCGTTTGTTTAGCATGTTGTTGAAGCTAAATCATGTATATCACAAGTATTTCAAGCTATATCATATGTTTCGCATGGATTCGAAGATAACCCTTCTAATTCGCATTGATTTGAAGCTAAATCATGTGTTTCGCATGGATTTGAAGCTAACTCGTTTGTTTCGCATGCTGTTGAAGCTAAGTCATGTATATCACAAGTATTTGAAGCTAAACCATTTGTTTCGCATGGATTCGAAGATAAGCCTCCTACTTCGCATTGATTTGAAGCTAAATCATGTGTTCGCATGGATTTGAAGCTACCTCGTTTGTTTCGCATGCTGTTAAAGCTAAATCATGTATATCACAAGTATTTGAAGCTAAACCATTTGTTTCGCATGGATTCGAAGATAAGCCTTCTACTTCGCATTGATTTTAATCTAAATCATGTGTTTCGCATGGATTTGAAGCTAACTCGTTTGTTTCGCAAGCTGTTGAAGCTAAATCATGCATATCACAAGTATTTGAAGCTATATCATATGTTTCGCATGGATTCGAAGATAACCCTTCTAATACGCATTGATTTGAAGCTAAATCATGTATTCGCATGGATTTGAAGCTACCTCGTTTGTTTCGCATGCTGTTAAAGCTAAGTCATGTATATCACAAGTATTTTCGGCTAAACCATTTGTTTCGCATGGATTCGAAGGTAACCCTTCTACTTCGCATTGATTTGAAGCTAAATCATGTGTTTCGCATGGATTTAAATCTAACTCGTTTGTTTCGCATGCTGTTGAAACTAAATAATGTATATCACAAGTATTTGAAGCTAAACCATTTGCTTCGCATGGATTCGAAGTTCAGCCTTCTACTTCGCATTGATTAGATGCTAAATCATGTGTTCGCATGGATTTGAAGCTACCTCGTTTGTTTCGCATGCTGTTAAAGCTAAGTCATGTATATCACAAGTATTTTCGGCTGAACCATTTGTTTCGCATGGATTCGAAGGTAACCCTTCTACTTCGCATTGATTTGAAGCTAAATCATGTGTTTCGCATGGATTTGAATCTAACTCGTTTGTTTCGCATGCTGTTGAAACTAAATCATGTATATCACAAGTATTTGAAGCTAAACCATTTGCTTCGCATGGATTCGAAGTTCAGGCCACTACTTCGCATTGATTAGATGCTAAATCATGTGTTTCGCATGGGTTTGAAGCTAACTCGTTTGTTTCGCCTGCATTTGAAGCCATATCACTTATATTTTCAAGTATGTGAAGCTAAATCATTCGTTTCGCATTTATTTGAAGCAAAGCCATCAACTTCGCGTTGACTTGATACTAAATCATGTTTTTCGTTTGGACTTGAAGCTAACTCGTTTGTTTAGCATGTTGTTGAAGCTAAATCATGTATATCACAAGTATTTGAAGCTATATCATATGTTTCGCATGGATTCGAAGATAACCCTTCTAATTCGCATTGATTTGAAGCTAAATCATGTGTTTCGCATGGATTTGAAGCTAACTCGTTTGTTTCGCATGCTGTTGAAGCTAAGTCATGTATATCACAAGTATTTGAAGCTAAACCATTTGTTTCGCATGGATTCGAAGATAAGCCTCCTACCTCGCATTGATTTGAAGCTAAATCATGTGTTCGCATGGACTTGAAGCTACCTCGTTTGTTTCGCATTCTGTTGAAGCTAAATCAAGTGTATCACAAGTATTTGAAGCCAAACCATTTGCTTCGCATGGATGCGAAGCTCAGCCTTCTACTTCGCATTTATTAGATGGTAAATCATGCGTTTCGCATGGATTTGAAGCTAACTCGTTTGTTTCGCATTCTGTTGAAGCTAAGTCATGTATATCACAAGTATTTGCGGCTAAACCATTTGTTTCGCATGGATTCGAAGGTAACCCTTCTACTTCGCATTGATTTGAAGCTAAATCATGTGTTTCGCATGGATTTGAATCTAACTCGTTTGTTTCGCATGCTGTTGAAACTAAATCATGAATATCACAAGTATTTGAAGCTAAACCATTTGCTTCGCATGGATTCGAAGATCAGCCTTCTACTTCGCATTGATTAGATGCTAAATCATGTGATTCGCATGGGTTTGAAGCTAACTCGTTTGTTTCGCAGGCAGTTGAAGCTGAATCATGTATATCACAAGTATTTGAAGCTAAACCATTTGTTTCGCATGGATTCGAAGATAAGCCTCCTACTTCGCATTGATTTGAAGCTAAATCATGTGTTCGCATGGATTTGAAGCTACCTCGTTTGTTTCGCATGCTGTTAAAGCTAAATCATGTATATCACAAGTATTTGAAGCTAAACCATTTGTTTCGCATGGATTCGAAGATAAGCCTTCTACTTCGCATTGATTTTAATCTAAATCATGTGTTTCACATGGATTTGAAGCTAACTCGTTTGTTTCGCAAGCTGTTGAAGCTAAATCATGCATATCACAAGTATTTGAAGCTATATCATATGTTTCGCATGGATTCGAAGATAACCCTTCTAATACGCATTGATTTGAAGCTAAATCATGTGTTCGCATGGATTTGAAGCTACCTCGTTTGTTTCGCATGCTGTTAAAGCTAAGTCATGTATATCACAAGTATTTTCGGCTAAACCATTTGTTTCGCATGGATTCGAAGGTAACCCTTCTACTTCGCATCGATTTGAAGCTAAATCATGTGTTTCGCATGGATTTGAATCTAACTCGTTTGTTTCGCGTGCTGTTGAAACTAAATCATGTATATCACAAGTATTTGAAGCTAAACCATTTGCTTCGCATGGATTCGAAGTTCAGCCTTCTACTTCGCATTGATTAGATGCTAAATCATGTGTTCGCATGGATTTGAAGCTACCTCGTTTGTTTCGCATGCTGTTAAAGCTAAGTCATGTATATCACAAGTATTTGCGGCTAAACCATTTGTTTCGCATGGATTCGAAGGTAACCCTTCTACTTCGCATTGATTTGAAGCTAAATCATGTGTTTCGCATGGATTTGAATCTAACTCGTTTGTTTCGCATGCTGTTGAAACTAAATCATGTATATCACAAGTATTTGAAGCTAAACCATTTGCTTCGCATGGATTCGAAGTTCAGGCCACTACTTCGCGTTGACTTGATGCTAATTCATGTGTTTCGCATGGATTTGAAGCTAACTCGTTTGTTTCGCAGGCAGTTGAAGCTGAATCATGTATATCACAAGTATTTGAAGCTAAACCATTTGTTTCGCATGGATTCGAAGATAAGCCATCTACTTCGCATTGATTTTAATCTAAATCATGTGTTTCGCATGGATTTGAAGCTAACTCGTTTGTTTCGCAAGCTGTTGAAGCTAAATCATGTATATCACAAGTATTTGAAGCTATATCATATGTTTCGCATGGATTCGAAGATAACCCTTCTAATACGCATTGATTTGAAGCTAAATCATGTGTTCGCATGGATTTGAAGCTAACTCGTTTGTTTCGCATGCTGTTGAAGCTAAATCATGTATAACACAAGTATTTTCGGCTAAACCATTTGTTTCGCATGGATTCGAAGGTAACCCTTCTACTTCGCATTGATTTGAAGCTAAATCATGTGTTTCGCATGGATTTGAATCTAACTCGTTTGTTTCGCATGCTGTTGAAACTAAATCATGTATATCACAAGTATTTGAAGCTAAACCATTTGCTTCGCATGGATTCGAAGATCAGCCTTCTACTTCGCATTGATTTGAAGCTAAATCATGTGTTCGCATGGATTTGAAGCTACCTCGTTTGTTTCGCATGCTGTTAAAGCTAAATCATGTATATCACAAGTATTTGAAGCTAAACCATTTGTTTCGCATGGATTCGAAGATAAGCCTTCTACTTCGCATTGATTTTAATCTAAATCATGTGTTTCGCATGGATTTGAAGCTAACTCGTTTGTTTCGCAAGCTGTTGAAGCTAAATCATGCATATCACAAGTATTTGAAGCTATATCATATGTTTCGCATGGATTCGAAGATAACCCTTCTAATACGCATTGATTTGAAGCTAAATCATGTATTCGCATGGATTTGAAGCTACCTCGTTTGTTTCGCATGCTGTTAAAGCTAAGTCATGTATATCACAAGTATTTTCGGCTAAACCATTTGTTTCGCATGGATTCGAAGGTAACCCTTCTACTTCGCATTGATTTGAAGCTAAATCATGTGTTTCGCATGGATTTAAATCTAACTCGTTTGTTTCGCATGCTGTTGAAACTAAATAATGTATATCACAAGTATTTGAAGCTAAACCATTTGCTTCGCATGGATTCGAAGTTCAGCCTTCTACTTCGCATTGATTAGATGCTAAATCATGTGTTCGCATGGATTTGAAGCTACCTCGTTTGTTTCGCATGCTGTTAAAGCTAAGTCATGTATATCACAAGTATTTTCGGCTGAACCATTTGTTTCGCATGGATTCGAAGGTAACCCTTCTACTTCGCATTGATTTGAAGCTAAATCACGTGTTTCGCTTGGATTTGAATCTAACTCGTTTGTTTCGCATGCTGTTGAAACTAAATCATGTATATCACAAGTATTTGAAGCTAAACCATTTGCTTCGCATGGATTCGAAGTTCAGGCCACTACTTCGCATTGATTAGATGCTAAATCATGTGTTTCGCATGGGTTTGAAGCTAACTCGTTTGTTTCGCCTGCATTTGAAGCCATATCACTTATATTTTCAAGTATGTGAAGCTAAATCATTCGTTTCGCATTTATTTGAAGCAAAGCCATCAACTTCGCGTTGACTTGATACTAAATCATGTTTTTCGTTTGGACTTGAAGCTAACTCGTTTGTTTAGCATGTTGTTGAAGCTAAATCATGTATATCACAAGTATTTGAAGCTATATCATATGTTTCGCATGGATTCGAAGATAACCCTTCTAATTCGCATTGATTTGAAGCTAAATCATGTGTTTCGCATGGATTTGAAGCTAACTCGTTTGTTTCGCATGCTGTTGAAGCTAAGTCATGTATATCACAAGTATTTGAAGCTAAACCATTTGTTTCGCATGGATTCGAAGATAAGCCTCCTACCTCGCATTGATTTGAAGCTAAATCATGTGTTCGCATGGACTTGAAGCTACCTCGTTTGTTTCGCATTCTGTTGAAGCTAAATCAAGTGTATCACAAGTATTTGAAGCCAAACCATTTGCTTCGCATGGATTCGAAGCTCAGCCTTCTACTTCGCATTTATTAGATGGTAAATCATGCGTTTCGCATGGATTTGAAGCTAACTCGTTTGTTTCGCATTCTGTTGAAGCTAAGTCATGTATATCACAAGTATTTGCGGCTAAACCATTTGTTTCGCATGGATTCGAAGGTAACCCTTCTACTTCGCATTGATTTGAAGCTAAATCATGTGTTTCGCATGGATTTGAATCTAACTCGTTTGTTTCGCATGCTGTTGAAACTAAATCATGAATATCACAAGTATTTGAAGCTAAACCATTTGCTTCGCATGGATTCGAAGATCAGCCTTCTACTTCGCATTGATTAGATGCTAAATCATGTGTTTCGCATGGGTTTGAAGCTAACTCGTTTGTTTCGCAGGCAGTTGAAGCTGAATCATGTATATCACAAGTATTTGAAGCTAAACCATTTGTTTCGCATGGATTCGAAGATAAGCCTCCTACTTCGCACTGATTTGAAGCTAAATCATGTGTTCGCATGGATTTGAAGCTACCTCGTTTGTTTCGCATGCTGTTAAAGCTAAATCATGTATATCACAAGTATTTGAAGCTAAACCATTTGTTTCGCATGGATTCGAAGATAAGCCTTCTACTTCGCATTGATTTTAATCTAAATCATGTGTTTCACATGGATTTGAAGCTAACTCGTTTGTTTCGCAAGCTGTTGAAGCTAAATCATGCATATCACAAGTATTTGAAGCTATATCATATGTTTCGCATGGATTCGAAGATAACCCTTCTAATACGCATTGATTTGAAGCTAAATCATGTGTTCGCATGGATTTGAAGCTACCTCGTTTGTTTCGCATGCTGTTAAAGCTAAGTCATGTATATCACAAGTATTTTCGGCTAAACCATTTGTTTCGCATGGATTCGAAGGTAACCCTTCTACTTCGCATTGATTTGAAGCTAAATCATGTGTTTCGCATGGATTTGAATCTAACTCGTTTGTTTCGCATGCTGTTGAAACTAAATCATGTATATCACAAGTATTTGAAGCTAAACCATTTGCTTCGCATGGATTCGAAGTTCAGCCTTCTACTTCGCATTGATTAGATGCTAAATCATGTGTTCGCATGGATTTGAAGCTACCTCGTTTGTTTCGCATGCTGTTAAAGCTAAGTCATGTATATCACAAGTATTTGCGGCTAAACCATTTGTTTCGCATGGATTCGAAGGTAACCCTTCTACTTCGCATTGATTTGAAGCTAAATCATGTGTTTCGCATGGATTTGAATCTAACTCGTTTGTTTCGCATGCTGTTGAAACTAAATCATGTATATCACAAGTATTTGAAGCTAAACCATTTGCTTCGCATGGATTCGAAGTTCAGGCCACTACTTCGCGTTGACTTGATGCTAATTCATGTGTTTCGCATGGATTTGAAGCTAACTCGTTTGTTTCGCAGGCAGTTGAAGCTGAATCATGTATATCACAAGTATTTGAAGCTAAACCATTTGTTTCGCATGGATTCGAAGATAAGCCATCTACTTCGCATTGATTTTAATCTAAATCATGTGTTTCGCATGGATTTGAAGCTAACTCGTTTGTTTCGCAAGCTGTTGAAGCTAAATCATGTATATCACAAGTATTTGAAGCTATATCATATGTTTCGCATGGATTTGAAGCTAACTCGTTTGTTTCGCATGCTGTTGAAGCTAAATCATGCATATCACAAGTATTTGAAGCTAAACCAAGTGTTTCGCATGGATTTGAAGATCAGCCTTCTACTTCGCATTGATTTGTAACTAAATCCTGTGTTTCGCATGGATTTGAAGCTAACTCGTTTGTTTCGCATGAACTTGAAGCTGAACCATGTATATCACAAGTATTTGAAGCTAAACCGTTTGATTGGCACGGTTTTCAAGCTAAGACTTCTACTTCGCATTGATTTGAAGCTGAATCATGTGTTTCGCATGAATTTGAGGCTAACTCGTTTGTGTCGCCTGCGTTTGAAGCTGTATCACTTATATTCGCAAGCATTTGAATCTAAATCATTCGTTTAGCACGGATTGGAAGCTAAGCCTTCTACTTCGTATTGATTTGAAACTAAGTCATGTGTTTCGCTTGGATTTGAAGCCAACTCGTTTGTTTCGCAAGTTGTTGAAGCTAAATCATGCATATCACAAGTATTTGAAGCTAAACCAAGTGTTTCGCATGGATTTGAAGATCAGCCTTCTACTTCGCATTGATTTGTAACTAAATCCTGTGTTTCGCATGGTTTGAAGCTAATTCGTTTGTTTCGCATGAACTTGAAGCTGAATCATGCACATCACAAGTATTTGAAGCAGAACCACTTGTTTCGAATGGATTTGAAGATAAGCCTTCTACTTCGCATTGATTTGAAGCTACATCATGTGTTTCGCTTGGATTTGAGACTAACTAGTTTGTTTCGCAATGCAATTGAAGCTAAATCATGTATATCACAATTATTTGAAGCTAAACCATTTGATTCGCATGGATTTCAAAATAAGCCTTCTACTTCGCATTGATTTGAAGCTAAATCATGTGTTTCGCTTGGATTTCAAGCTAACTCGTTCGTTTCGCTTGCATTTGAAACTAAATCATGTACATCACAAGTATTTGAAGCTGAACCACTTGTTTCGCATGGATTTGAAGATAAGCCTTCTACTTCGCATTGATTTGAAGCTACATCATGTGTTTCGCTTGGATTTGAGACTAACTAGTTTGTTTCGCAATGCAGTTGAAGCTAAATCATGTATATCACAATTATTTGAAGCTAAACCATTTGTTTCGCACGGATTCGATGATATGCCTTCTACTTCGCATTGATTTGAAGTTAAATCATGTGCTTCCCCTGGATTTGAAGCTCTCTCGCGTGTCTCTCATGCAGTTCAAGCTGAATCATGTACATCACAAGTATTAGAAGCTAAAACATTTGCTTTGCATGGATTTGAAACAAAGCCTTCTACTTCGCATTGATTTGAAGTTAAATAATGTGTTTCGCTTGGATTTGAAGCTAAGCCATCTAATTCGCTTACATTTTAATCTAAATCATGTGTTTCGAATGGATTTGAAGCTAAATCGATGTTTCGCATGCATTTGAAGCTATATCACTTCTATGGCAAGTATTTGAAGCTAAATCATGTGTTTCGCATGTATTTGAAGATAAACCTTCTACTTCGCATTGATTTCAAGCTAAATCATGTGTTTCGCATGGATTTGAAGCTATCTCGTTAGTTTTGCATGCTGTTGAAGCTAAATCATGTATATCACAAGTATTTGAAGCTAAACCATTTGTTTCGCAAGGATTCGAGGATCAGCCTTCTACTTCGCATTGATTTGAAGCTAAATCATGTGCTTCGCTTGGATTTCAAGCTAACTCGTTTGTTTCGCATGCAATTGAAGATAGATCATGTATCAAACAAGTATTTGAAGCTAAACCATTTGATTCGCATGGATTTGATGCTATGCCATCTACTTCGCCTTTTTTTTAAACTGAATCATGTGTTTCTCTTGTTTTTGAAGCTAACACGTTCGTTTCACATGCAGTTGAAGCTAAATCATGTACATCAAAAGGATTTGAAGCTGAACCGTTTGTTTTGCACGAATATCACGCTAAACCATGTGTTTGGAATGAATTTGAAGCTAAATCATGCGTTTTGCATAGATTTGAAGCTAACTCGTTTGTTACGCATGCACTTTAAGCTGAATCATGTATATCCCAAGTATTTGAAGCTCAACCATTTGATTCGCATGGATTTGAAGATAAGCCTTCTACTTCGCATTGATTTGAAGCTAAATCATGTGTTTCGCTTGGATTAGAAACTAACTAGTTTGTATCGCATTGCTGTTGAAGCTAAATCATGTATATCACAAGTATTTGAAGCTAAACCATTTGATGCGCCTGGATTTGATGCTATGCCATCTACTTCGCTTTTATTTGAAACTGAATCATGTGTTTCTGTTGAATTTGAAGCTAACACGTTCGTTTCACATGCAGTTGAAGCTAAATCATGTATATCACAAGTATTTGAAGCTGAACCATTTGTTTCGCACGAATATCAGGCTAAAACTAGTTTGTTTCGCAATGCAATTGAAGCTAAATCATGTATATCACAATTATTTGAAGCTAAACCATTTGATTCGCATGGATTTCAAAATAAGCCTTCTACTTCGCATTGATTTGAAGCTAAATCATGTGTTTCGCTTGGATTTGAAGCTAACTCGTTAGTTTTGCATGCTCTTGAAGCTAAATCATGTATATCACAAGTATTTGAAGCTAAACCATTTGTTTCGCACGGATTCGATGATATGCCTTCTACTTCGCATTGATTTGAAGTTAAATCATGTGCTTCCCCTGGATTTGAAGCTCTCTCGCGTGTCTCTCATGCAGTTCAAGCTGAATCATGTACATCACAAGTATTAGAAGCTAAAACATTTGCTTTGCATGGATTTGAAACAAAGCCTTCAACTTCGCATTGATTTGAAGTTAAATAATGTGTTTCGCTTGGATTTGAAGCTAAGCCATCTAATTCGCTTACATTTTAATCTAAATCATGTGTTTCGAATGGATTTGAAGCTAAATCGATGTTTCGCATGCATTTGAAGCTATATCACTTCTATGGCAAGTATTTGAAGCTAAATCATGTGTTTCGCATGTATTTGAAGATAAACCTTCTACTTCGCATTGATTTCAAGCTAAATCATGTGTTTCGCATGGATTTGAAGCTAACTCGTTAATTTTGCATGCTGTTGAAGCTAAATCATGTATATCACAAGTATTTGAAGCTAAACCATTTGTTTCGCAAGGATTCGAGGATCAGCCTTCTACTTCGCATTGATAAGAAGCTAAATCGTGTGTTTCGCATGGATTTGAAGCTAACTCGTTCGTTTCACTTGCTTTTGAAGCTAAATCATGCACATCACAATTATCTGAAGCTGAACCACTTGTTTCGCATGGATTTGAAGATAAGCCTTCTACTTCGCATTTATTTGAAGCTAAATCATGTGTTTCGCTTGGATTGGAAACTAACTAGTTTGTTTCGCAATGCAGTTGAAGCTAAATCATGTATATCACAAGTATGGAGTTGAAGATAAGCATTCTACTTCGCATTGATTTGATGCTGAATTATGTGATTCGCTTTCATTTGAAGCTAACACGCTTGTTTCGCATCCAGTTGAAGCTAAATCATGTATATCACAAGTATTTCCAGCTGAACCATTTGTTTCGCATGGATTTGACACTAAGCCTTCTACTTCGCATTGATCTGAGGCTAAATCATGTGTTTCGCTTGGATTTGAAGATAACTCGTTTGTTTCGCACGCAGTTGCAACTCAGTCATGTGTATCACAAGTATTTGAAGCTAAACCATTTGTTTCGCATGGATTCGAAGATCAGCCTTCTACTTCGCATTGATTTGAAGCTAAATCATGTGTTTCGCTTGGATTTCAAGCTAACTAGTTTGTTTCGCATGCAATTGAAGCTAAATCATATATCAAATAAGTATTTGAAGCTAAACCATTTGTTTCGCAAAGAATATTAAGCTAAACCTCGTGTTTCGAATGAATTTGATGCTAAATCATGTATTACGCATGTATTTGAAGCTAACTCGTTTTCTTCGCCTGCATTTGATTATAAATCATGTATATCACAGGTATTTGAAGCTACACCATTTGTTTCGCATGGAATTCGAAGATAAGCCTTCTACTTCGCATTGATTTGAAGCTAAATCATGTGTTTCGCATGGATTTGAAGCTAACTCGTTAATTTTGCATGCTGTTGAAGCTAAATCATGTATATCACAAGTATTTGAAGCTAAACCATTTGTTTCGCAAGGATTCGAGGATCAGCCTTCTACTTCGCATTGATAAGAAGCTAAATCGTGTGTTTCGCATGGATTTGAAGCTAACTCGTTCGTTTCACTTGCTTTTGAAGCTAAATCATGCACATCACAATTATCTGAAGCTGAACCACTTGTTTCGCATGGATTTGAAGATAAGCCTTCTACTTCGCATTTATTTGAAGCTAAATCATGTGTTTCGCTTGGATTGGAAACTAACTAGTTTGTTTCGCAATGCAGTTGAAGCTAAATCATGTATATCACAAGTATGGAGTTGAAGATAAGCATTCTACTTCGCATTGATTTGATGCTGAATTATGTGATTCGCTTTCATTTGAAGCTAACACGCTTGTTTCGCATCCAGTTGAAGCTAAATCATGTATATCACAAGTATTTCCAGCTGAACCATTTGTTTCGCATGGATTTGACACTAAGCCTTCTACTTCGCATTGATCTGAGGCTAAATCATGTGTTTCGCTTGGATTTGAAGATAACTCGTTTGTTTCGCACGCAGTTGCAACTCAGTCATGTGTATCACAAGTATTTGAAGCTAAACCATTTGTTTCGCATGGATTCGAAGATCAGCCTTCTACTTCGCATTGATTTGAAGCTAAATCATGTGTTTCGCTTGGATTTCAAGCTAACTAGTTTGTTTCGCATGCAATTGAAGCTAAATCATATATCAAATAAGTATTTGAAGCTAAACCATTTGTTTCGCAAAGAATATTAAGCTAAACCTCGTGTTTCGAATGAATTTGATGCTAAATCATGTATTACGCATGTATTTGAAGCTAACTCGTTTTCTTCGCCTGCATTTGATTATAAATCATGTATATCACAGGTATTTGAAGCTACACCATTTGTTTCGCATGGAATTCGAAGATAAGCCTTCTACTTCGCATTGATTTGAAGCTAAATCATGTGTTTCGCTTGGATTTGAAACTAACTAGTTTGTTTCGCAATGCAGTTGAAGCTAAATCATGTATATCACAATTATTTGAAGCTAAACAATTTGATTCACATGGATTTCAAAATAAGCCTTCTACTTCGCATTGATTTGAAGCTAAATCATGTGTTTCGCTTAGATTTCAAACTAACTCGTTTGTTTCGCATGCAGTTGAAGCTAAATCATGTATATCACAAGTATCTGAAGCTGAACCACTTGTTTCGCATGGATTTGAAGATAAGCCTTCTACTTCGCATTTATTTGAAGCTAAATCATGTGTTTCGCTTGGATTGGAAACTAACTAGTTTGTTTCGCAATGCAGTTGAAGCTAAATCATGTATATCACAAGTATGGAGTTGAAGATAAGCATTCTACTTCGCATTGATTTGATGCTGAATTATGTGATTCGCTTTCATTTGAAGCTAACACGCTTGTTTCGCATCCAGTTGAAGCTAAATCATGTATATCACAAGTATTTCCAGCTGAACCATTTGTTTCGCATGGATTTGACACTAAGCCTTCTACTTCGCATTGATCTGAGGCTAAATCATGTGTTTCGCATGGATTTGAAGATAACTCGTTTGTTTCGCACGCAGTTGCAACTCAGTCATGTGTATCACAAGTATTTGAAGCTAAACCATTTGTTTCGCATGGATTCGAAGATCAGCCTTCTACTTCGCATTGATTTGAAGCTAAATCATGTGTTTCGCTTGGATTTCAAGCTAACTAGTTTGTTTCGCATGCAATTGAAGCTAAATCATATATCAAATAAGTATTTGAAGCTAAACCATTTGTTTCGCAAAGAATATTAAGCTAAACCTCGTGTTTCGAATGAATTTGATGCTAAATCATGTATTACGCATGTATTTGAAGCTAACTCGTTTTCTTCGCCTGCATTTGATTATAAATCATGTATATCACAGGTATTTGAAGCTACACCATTTGTTTCGCATGGAATTCGAAGATAAGCCTTCTACTTCGCATTGATTTGAAGCTAAATCATGTGTTTCGCTTGGATTTGAAACTAACTAGTTTGTTTCGCAATGCAGTTGAAGCTAAATCATGTATATCACAATTATTTGAAGCTAAACAATTTGATTCACATGGATTTCAAAATAAGCCTTCTACTTCGCATTGATTTGAAGCTAAATCATGTGTTTCGCTTAGATTTCAAACTAACTCGTTTGTTTCGCATGCAGTTGAAGCTAAATCATGTATATCACAAGTATCTGAAGCTGAACCACTTGTTTCGCATGGATTTGAAGATAAGCCTTCTACTTCGCATTTATTTGAAGCTAAATCATGTGTTTCGCTTGGATATGAAACTAACTAGTTTGTTTCGCAATGCAGTTGAAGCTAAATCATGTATATCACAATTATTTGAAGCTAAACAATTTGATTCTCATGGATTTCAAAATAAGCCTTCTACTTCGCATTGATTTGAAGCTAAATCATGTGTTTCGCTTAGATTTCAAACTAACTCGATTCTTTCGCATGCAGTTGAAGCTAAATCATGTATATCACAAGTATTTGAAGTTAAACCATTTGCTTCGCAAGGATGTTAAGCTAAGCCTACTACTTCGCATTGATTTGAAGCTAAATCGGGTTTTTCGCATGGATTTGAAGCTAACTCGTTTGCTTCGCATGCATTTGAAGCTAAATCATATATATCACAAGTATTAGAAGCTAAACCATTTAATTCGCTTGAATTTGAAGCTAAGCCTTCTACTTCGCATTGATTTGGAGCTAAATCATGTCTTTAGCTTGGATTTGAAGCTAAACTTCCTACTCCGCATTGATTTGAAGGTAAATCATGTTTTTCGCTTGGATTTCAAGCTACCTCGTTTGTATCGCATGCAATTGAAGCTAAATCATGTTTCAAACAAGTATTTGAAGCTAAACCATTTGTTTCGCATGGATTCGAAGATCAGCAATCTACCTCGTATTGATTTGAAGCTAAATCAAGTGTTTCGCATGGAGTTGAAGCTAACTCGTTCGTTTCGCCTGCATTTGAAGCTATATCATGTATACCACAAGTATTTGAATCTGAACCATTGGATTCCCATGAATGGTACGCTAAACCATGTCTTTCGACTGAATTTGAAGCTAAATCATGTGTCTTGAATGGATTTGAAGCTAACACGTTTGTTTCGAATGCATTTGAAGCTAAATCATTTATATCACATATAGTTGAAGCTAAACCATTTGTTTCGCATGGATTTGAAGATAAGCCTTCTACTTCGCATTGATTTGAAGCTAAATCATGTCTATCGCTAGGATTTGAAGCTAACTCGTTTCTTACGCATGCAGTTGAAGCTAAATCATGTATAACACAAGTATATGAGCCTGAGCCTTTTGTTTCGTATGGATTCGAAGATCAGCCTCCTAATTCGCGTTTATTTGAAGCTAAATCATGTGTTTCGCATGGATTTGAAGATAAGTCGTTTGTTTCGCATGCAGTTGAAGCTAAATCATGTATATCATAAGTATTTGAAGCTAAAGAACTTTATTCGCATGGATTTCAAACTGAGCCTTCTACTTCGCATTGAATTGAAGGTAAATCATGTCTTTTGCATGGATTTAAAGCTAACTCGTTTGTTTCACCTGCATTTGAAACTATATCAGTGATATTCGCAAGTATTTGAAGCTAAACCATTTGATTCGCTTGGATTCGAAGATCAGCCTTCTACTTCGCATTGATTTGAAGCTAAACCATTTGATTCGCTTGGATTCGAAGATCAGCCTACTACTTCGCATTGATTTGAAGCTAAATCATGAGTTTCGCATGGATTTGAAGCTAAATCATGTGTTTCGCATGGATTTGAACCCAACTCGTTTGTCTCGCATGCAGTTAAATCTAAATCATTTATATCACAAGTATTTGAAGCCAAATCATTCGTTTCGCATGGATTTGAAGCTAAGCCTTCTACTTCGCATTGATTTGAAGCTAAATCATGTGTTTCGCATGGATTCGAAGCTAACTCGTTCGTTTCGCCTGCATTTGAAGCTAAATCATGTATATCATAAGGGTTTGAAGCTAAGCCGTTTGATTCGCATGGATTCGAAGATCATCCTTCTACTTCGCATTCATTTGAATATAAATCCTGTGTTTCGCATGGATTTGAACCCAACTCGTTTATCTCGCATGCAGATGAATCTAAATCATTGATATCACAAGTATTTGAAGACAAATAACTCGTTTCGCATGGATTTGAAGCTAAGCCTTCTACTTCGCATTGATTTGAAACTAAATCATGTGTTTCGCATGGATTTGAAGCTAACTCGTTTGTTTCGCATGCAGTAGAATCTAAATCATGTATAACACAAGTATTTGAAGCTGAACCATTTGTTTCGCATGGATTCGAAGATAGGCCTTCTACTTCGCATTGATTTGAAGCTAAATCATGTGTTTCGCATGGATTTGAAGTTAATTCGTTTGTTTCACCTGCATTTGAAGCTAAATCATGTGTTTCGCTTGGATCTGAAGCTATCTCGTTTGTTTCGCATGCAGTTGAAGCTAAATCATGTATAAAACAAGTATTTGAAGCTAAACTAATCGTTGCGCATGGATTTCAAGCAAAGCCTTCTACTTCGGATTGATTTGAAGCTAAATTATGTGTTTCGCTTGGATCTAAAGCTAACTCGTTAGTTTCACATGCAGTTGAAACTAAATCATGTTCATCACAAGTATTTGAAGCTGAACCATCTGTTTCGCATGCAGTTGATGCTAAATCATAAATATCAGAAGTATTTGAAGCTACAACGTTTGATTCGCACGGATTTGAAGCTAAGCATTCTACTTCGCATTGATTTGAAGCTAAATCATGAATATCACAAGTATTTGAAGCTACAACTTTTGATTCACACGGATTTGAAGCTAAGGCTTCTACTTCGCATTGATTTGAGGCTAAATCATGTGTTTCGCTTGCATTTGAAGCTAAGTCTTCTACTTCCAATTGATTTGAAGCTAACCATATGTTTCTCATGTATTTGAAGCTAAGCCTTCTACTTCGCATTGATTTGAAGCTAAGTCATGTGTTTCGCAAGGATTGGAAGCAAACTCATTTGCTTCGCTTGTATTTGAAGCTATACCACTTATATCGCAATTATCTGAAGATTATTGATTTGTTTCTCATTAACTTGAAGCTAAGCCTTCTACTTCGCATTGATTTGAAGCTAAATCATGTGTTTCGCATGGATTTGAAGCTAACTCCTTTGCTTCGCCTGCATTTGAAGCTATACCACTTATATCGCAATTATCTGAATATTATTGATATGTTTCTCATTAACTTGAAGCTAAGCCTTCTACTTCGCATTGATTTGAAGCTAAATCATGTGTTTCGCATGGATTCGAAGCTAACTCGTTCGTTTCGCCTGCATTTGAAGCTAAATCATGTATATCATAAGGGTTTGAAGCTCAGCCGTTTGATTCGCATGGATTCGAAGATCAGCCTTCTACTTCGCATTCATTTGAATATAAATCCTGTGTTTCGCATGGATTTGAACCCAACTCGTTTATCTCGCATGCAGATGAATCTAAATCATTGATATCACAAGTATTTGAAGACAAATAACTCGTTTCGCATGGATTTGAAGCTAAGCCTTCTACTTCGCATTGATTTAAAACTAAATCATGTGTTTCGCTTGGATTTGAATCTAACTCGTTTGTTTCGCATGCAGTAGAAGCTAAATCATGTATAACACAAGTATTTGAAGCTGAACGATTTGTTTCGCATGGATTCGAAGATAGGCCTTCTACTTCGCATTGATTTGAAGCTAAATCATGTGTTTCGCTTGGATCTGAAGCTATCTCGTTTGTTTCGCATGCAGTTGAAGCTCAATCATGTATAAAACAAGTATTTGAAGCTAAACTAATCGTTGCGCATGGATATCAAGCAAAGCCTTCTACTTCGGATTGATTTGAAGCTAAATTATGTGTTTCGCTTGGATCTAAAGCTAACTCGTTAGTTTCGCATGCACTTGAAACTAAATCATGTTCATCACAAGTATTTGAAGCTGAACCATCTGTTTCGCATGCAGTTGATGCTAAATCATAAATATCAGAAGTATTTGAAGCTACAACGTTTGATTCGCACGGATTTGAAGCTAAGCATTCTACTTCGCATTGATTTGAAGCTAGATCATGAATATCACAAGTATTTGAAGCTACAACTTTTGATTCACACGGATTTGAAGCTAAGGCTTCTACTTCGCATTGATTTGAGGCTAAATCATGTGTTTCGCTTGCATTTGAAGCTAAGTCTTCTACTTCCAATTGATTTGAAGCTAACCATATGTTTCTCATGTATTTGAAGCTAAGCCTTCTACTTCGCATTGATTTGAAGCTAAGTCATGTGTTTCGCAAGGATTGGAAGCAAACTCATTTGCTTCGCTTGTATTTGAAGCTATACCACTTATATCGCAAATATCTGAAGATTATTGATTTGTTTCTCATTAACTTGAAGCTAAGCCTGCTACTTCGCATTGATTTGAAGCTAAATCATGTGTTTCGCATGGATTGGACGCAAACTCATTTGCTTCGCCTGCATTTGAAGCTATACCACTTATATCGCAATTATCTGAATATTATTGATATGTTTCTCATTAACTTGAAGCTAAGCCTTCTACTTCGCATTGATTTGAAGCTAAATCATGTGTTTCGCATGGATTCGAAGCTAACTCGTTCGTTTCGCCTGCATTTGAAGCTAAATCATGTATATCATAAGGGTTTGAAGCTCAGCCGTTTGATTCGCATGGATTCGAAGATCAGCCTTCTACTTCGCATTCATTTGAATATAAATCCTGTGTTTCGCATGGATTTGAACCCAACTCGTTTATCTCGCATGCAGATGAATCTAAATCATTGATATCACAAGTATTTGAAGACAAATAACTCGTTTCGCATGGATTTGAAGCTAAGCCTTCTACTTCGCATTGATTTGATTCTAAATCATGTGTTTCGCTTGGATTTGAAGCTAACTCGTTGGTTTTGCATGAAGTTGAATCTAAATCATGTATATCACAAGTATTTGAAGCTGAAACATTTGTTTCACATACATTTGAAGCTAAGCCTTCTACTTCGCATTCATTTGAAGCTAAATCATGTTTTACGCATGGATTTGATGCTGACTCGTTTGTTTCGCCTGCATTTGAAGCTATATCATTTATATCATAAGTATTTGAAGCTAAAGAACTTGATACGCATGGATTTCAAACTAAGCCTTCTACTTCGCATTGATTTGAAGGTAAATCATGTCATTTGCATGGATTTAAAGCTAACTCGTTTGTTTCGCCTGCATTTGAAGCTATATCAGTGATATTCGCAAGTATTTGAAGCTAAACCATTCGTTTCGCATGGATTCGAAGATCAGCCTTCTACTTCGCATTCATTTGAAGCTAAATCATGTCTATCGCTAGGATTTGAAGCTAACTCGTTTGTTTCGCCTGCATTTGAAGCTAAATCAAGTATGTCACAAGTATTTGAAGCTAAACCATTTGTTTCGCATGAATTTGAAGCTAACTCGTTTGTTTCGCACGCAGTTGAAGGTAAATCATGTATGTCACAAGTATTTGGAGCTAAACTATTCGTTTCGCATGGATTTGAAGCTAACTCGTTTGTTTCGCACGCAGTTGAAGGTAAATCATGTATGTCACAAGTATTTGGAGCTAAACTATTCGTTTCGCATGGATTTGAAACTAAGTCTTCTACTTCGCATTGATTTGTAGCTAAATCATCTGTTTCGGATAGATTTGAAGCTAAGCCTTCTACTTCGCATTGATTTGAAGCTAAATCATTCGTTCCGCATGGATTTGCAGCTAAGCCTTCCACATCGTATTGATTTGAAACTAAATCATGTGTTTCGCATGGATTTGAAGCTAACTCGTTTGCTTAGCATGCGGTTGAGGCTAAATCATGCATATCACAAGTATTTGAAGCTAAACCATTTGTTTCGCAAGAATATTAAGCTAAACCATGTGTTTCGAATGAATTTGAAGCTAAATCATGTGATTCGCATGGATTTGAAGCTGACTCGATGGTTTCGCATGCAGTTGAAGCTAAATCATGAATATCACAAGTATTTGAAGCTGAACCATTTGTTTCTCGAGAACACTCAGCTAAATCATGTGTTTCGCTTGGATTTGAAGCTAACTTGTTTGTTTCGCATGTAGTTGAAGCTAAATCAATTATAACACAAGTATTTGAGCCTGAGCCATTTGTTTCGCATGGATTCGAAGATCAGCCTCCTACTTCGGGTTTATTTGAAGCTAAATCATGTGTTTCGCATGGATTTGAAGCTAAGGCTTCTACTTCACATTGAGTTGAATCCAAATCATGTGTTTCGCTTGGATATGAAGCTAAGCCTTCTACTTCCAATTGATTTGAAGCTAACCATATGTTTCTCATGTATTTGAAGCTAAGCATTCTACTTCGCACTGATTTGAAGCTAAATCATGAATATCACAAGTATTTGAAGCTACAACTTTTGATTCGCACGGATTTGAAGATAAGGCTTCTACTTCGCATTGATTTGAGGCTAAATCATGTGTTTCGCTTGCATTTGAAGCTAAGCCTTCTACTTCCAATTGATTTGAAGCTAACCATATGTTTCTCATGTATTTGAAGCTAAGCCTTCTACTTCGCATTGATTTGAAGCTAAGTCATGTGTTTCACAAGGATTGGAAGCAAACTCATTTGCTTCGCTTGTATTTGAAGCTATACCACTTATATCGCAATTATCTGAATATTATTGATATATTTCTCATTAACTTGAAGCTAAGCCTTCTACTTCGCATTGATTTGAAGCTAAATCATGTGTTTCGCATGGATTCGAAGCTAACTCGTTCGTTTCGCCTGCATTTGAAGCTAAATCATGTATATCATAAGGGTTTGAAGCTAAGCCGTTTGATTCACATGGATTCGAAGATCATCCTTCTACTTCGCATTCATTTGAATATAAATCCTGTGTTTCGCATGGATTTGAACCCAACTCGTTTATCTCGCATGCAGATGAATCTAAATCATTGATATCACAAGTATTTGAAGACAAATAACTCGTTTTGCATGGATTTGAAGCTAAGCCTTCTACTTCGCATTGATTTGAAACTAAATCATGTGTTTCGCTTGGGTTTGAAGCTAACTCGTTTGTTTCGCATGCAGTAGAAGCTAAATCATGTATAACACAAGTATTTGAAGCTGAACCATTTGTTTCGCATGGATTCGAAGATAGGCCTTCTACTTCGCATTGATTTGAAGCTAAATCATGTGTTTCGCATGGATTTGAAGTTAATTCGTTTGTTTCACCTGCATTTGAAGCTAAATCATGTGTGTCGCTTGGATCTGAAGCTATCTCGTTTGTTTCGCATGCAGTTGAAGCTAAATCATGTATATCACAAGTATTTGAAGCTAAACCACTTGCTTCGCATGGATTCGATGATCAGCCTCCTACTTCGCATTGATTTGATGCTAAATCATGTGTTTCGCATGAATTTGAAGCTAACTCGTTTTTTTCGCATGCTGTTGAAGCTAAATCATGTATATCACAAGTATTTGAAGCTATATCATACGTTTCGCATGGATTCCAAGATAACCCTTCTAATTCGCATTGATTTGAAGCTAAATCATGTGTTTCGCATGGATTTGAAGCTAACTCGTTTGTTTCGCATGCTGTTGAAGCTAAATCATGTATATCACAAGTATTTGAAGCTAAACCATTTGTTACGCATGGATTCGAAGATCAGCCTTCTACTTCGCATTGATTTGATGCTAAATCATGAATATCACAAGTATTTGAAGCTACAACTTTTGATTCACACGGATTTGAAGCTAAGGCTTCTACTTCGCATTGATTTGAGGCTAAATCATGTGTTTCGCTTGCATTTGAAGCTAAGTCTTCTACTTCCAGTTGATTTGAAGCTAACCATATGTTTCTCATGTATTTGAAACTAAGCCTTCTACTTCGCATTGATTTGAAGCTAAGTCATGTGTTTCGCAAGGATTGGAAGCAAACTCATTTGCTTCGCTTGTATTTGAAGCTATACCACTTATATCGCAATTATCTGAAGATTATTGATTTGTTTCTCATTAACTTGAAGCTAAGCCTTCTACTTCGCATTGATTTGAAGCTAAATCATGTGTTTCGCATGGATTTGAAGCTAACTCGTTTGTTTCGCAAGCTGTTGAAGCTAAATCATGTATATCACAAGTATTTGAAGCTATATCATATGTTTCGCATGGATTCGAAGATAACCCTTCTAATACGCATTGATTTGAAGCTAAATCATGTGTTCGCATGGATTTGAAGCTAACTCGTTTGTTTCGCATGCTGTTGAAGCTAAATCATGTATATCACAAGTATTTTTGCTAAACCATTTGTTTCGCATGGATTCGAAGGTAACCCTTCTCCTTCGCATTGATTTGAAGCTAAATAATGTGTTTCGCATGGATTTGAATCTAACTCGTTTGTTTCGCATGCTGTTGAAACTAAATCATGTATATCACAAGTATTTGAAGCTAAACCATTTGCTTCGCATGGATTCGAAGATCAGCCTTCTACTTCGCATTGATTAGATGCTAAATCATGTGTTCGCATGGATTTGAAGCTACCTCGTTTGTTTCGCATGCTGTTAAAGCTTAGTCATGTATATCACAAGTATTTGCGGCTAAACCATTTGTTTCGCATGGATTCGAAGGTAACCCTTCTACTTCGCATTGATTTGAAGCTAAATCATGTGTTTCGCATGGATTTGAATCTAACTCGTTTGTTTCGCATGCTGTTGAAACTAAATCATGTATATCACAAGTATTTGAAGCTAAACCATTTGCTTCGCATGGATTCGAAGTTCAGGCCTCTACTTCGCATTGATTAGATGCTAAATCATGTGTTTCGCATGGGTTTGAAGCTAATTCGTTTGTTTCGCCTGCATTTGAAGCCATATCACTTATATTTTCAAGTATGTGAAGCTAAATCATTCGTTTTGCATGGATTTGAAGCTAAGCCATCAACTTCGCGTTGACTTGATGCTAATTCATGTGTTTCGCATGGATTTGAAGCTAACTCGTTTGTTTCGCAGGCAGTTGAAGCTGAATCATGTATATCAAAAGTATTTGAAGCTAAACTATTCGTTTCGCATGGATTCGAATATAAGCCTTCCACTTCGCATTGATTTGAAGCTAAATCATGTGTTCCGCATGGATTTGAAGCTGACTCGTTTGTTTCGCATGCAGTTGAAGCTGAATCATGTATATCACAAGTATTTGCGGCTAAACCATTTGTTTCGCATGGATTCGAAGGTAACCCTTCTACTTCGCATTGATTTTAATCTAAATCATGTGTTTCGCATGGATCTGAAGCTAACTCGTTTGTTTCGCATGCTGTTGAAGCTAAATCATGTATATCACAAGTATTTGAAGCTAAACCATTTGTTTCGCATGGATTCGAAGATAAGCCTCCTACTTCGCATAGATTTGAAGCTAAATCGTGTGTTTCGCATGGATTTGATGCTAACTCGTTTGTTTCGCATGCTGTTGAATCTAAGTCATGTATATCACAAGTATTTGCGCCTAAACCATTTGTTTCGCATGCATTCGAAGGTAACCCTTCTACTTCGCATTGATTTGAAGCTAAATCATTTGCTTCGCATGGATTTGAATCTAACTCGTTTGTTTCGCATGCTGTTGAAACTAAATCATGTATATCACAAGTATTTGAAGCTAAACCATTTGCTTCGCATGGATTCGAAAATCAGCCTTCTACTTCGCATTGATTAGATGCTAAATCATGTGTTTCGCATGGGTTTGAAGCTAACTCGTTTGTTTCGCCTGCATTTGAATCCATATCACTTATATTTTCAAGTATGTGAAGCTAAATCATTCGTTTTGCATGGATTTGAAGCTAAGCCATCAACTTCGCGTTGACTTGATGCTAATTCATGTGTTTCGCATGGATTTGAAGCTAACTCGTTTGTTTCGCAGGCAGTTGAAGCTGAATCATGTATATCAAAAGTATTTGAAGCTAAACTATTCGTTTCGCATGGATTCGAAGATAAGCCTTCCTCTTCGCATTGATTTGAAGCTAAATCATGTGTTCCGCATGGATTTGAAGCTGACTCGTTTGTTTCGCATGCAGTTGAAGCTGAATCATGTATATCACAAGTATTTGCGGCTAAACCATTTGTTTCGCATGGATTCGAAGATAACCCTTCTAATTCGCATTGATTTGAAGCTAAATCATGTGTTTCGCATGGATTTGAAGCTAACTCGTTTGTTTCGCCTGCATTTGAAGCCATATCACTTATATTTTCAAGTATGTGAAGCTAAATCATTCGTTCTGCATGGATTTGAAGCTAAGCCATCAACTTCGCGTTGATTTGATGCTTAGTCATGTGTTTCGCATGGATTTGAAGCTAACTCGTTTGTTTCGCAGGCAGTTGAAGCTGAATCATGTATATCAAAAGTATTTGAAGCTAAACTATTCGTTTCGCATGGATTCGAAGATAAGCCTTCCACTTCGCATTGATTTGAAGCTAAATCATGTGTTCCGCATGGATTTGAAGCTGACTCGTTTGTTTCGCATGCAGTTAAAGCTGAATCATGTATATCACAAGTATTTGCGGCTAAACCATTTGTTTCGCATGGATTCGAAGGTAACCCTTCTACTTCGCATTGATTTTAATCTAAATCATGTGTATCGCATGGATCTGAAGCTAACTCGTTTGTTTCGCATGCTGTTGAAGCTAAATCATGTATATCACAAGTATTTGAAGCTAAACCATTTGTTTCGCATGGATTCGAAGATAAGCCTCCTACTTCGCATAGATTTGAAGCTAAATCGTGTGTTTCGCATGGATTTGATGCTAACTCGTTTGTTTCGCATGCTGTTGAATCTAAGTCATGTATATCACAAGTATTTGCGCCTAAACCATTTGTTTCGCATGGATTCGAAGATAAGCCTCCTACTTCGCATTGATTTGAAGCTAAATCATGTGTTCGCATGGATTTGAAGCTACCTCGTTTGTTTCGCATGCTGTTAAAGCTAAGTCATGTATATCACAAGTATTTGCGCCTAAACCATTTGTTTCGCATGGATTCGAAGATAAGCCTCCTACTTCGCATTGATTTGAAGCTAAATCATGTGTTTCGCATGGATTTCAATCTAACTCGTTTGTTTCGCATGCTGTTGAAACTAAATCATGTATATCACAAGTATTTGAAGCTAAACCATTTGCTTCGCATGGATTCGAAGTTCAGCCTTCTACTTCGCATTGATTAGATGCTAAATCATGTGTTCGCATGGATTTGAAGCTACCTCGTTTGTTTCGCATGCTGTTAAAGCTAAGTCATGTATATCACAAGTATTTGCGGCTAAACCATTTGTTTCGCATGGATTCGAAGGTAACCCTTCTACTTCGCATTGATTTGAAGCTAAATCATGTGTTTCGCATGGATTTGAATCTAACTCGTTTGTTTCGCATGCTGTTGAAACTAAATCATGTATATCACAAGTATTTGAAGCTAAACCATTTGCTTCGCATGGATTCGAAGTTCAGGCCACTACTTCGCGGTGACTTGATGCTAATTCATGTGTTTCGCATGGATTTGAAGCTAACTCGTTTGTTTCGCAGGCAGTTGAAGCTGAATCATGTATATCACAAGTATTTGAAGCTAAACCATTTGTTTCGCATGGATTCGAAGATAAGCCTCCGACTTCGCATTGATTTGAAGCTAAATCATGTGTTCGCATGGATTTGAAGCTACCTCGTTTGTTTCGCATGCTGTTAAAGCTAAATCATGTATATCACAAGTATTTGAAGCTAAACCATTTGTTTCGCATGGATTCGAAGATAAGCCTTCTACTTCGCATTGATTTTAATCTAAATCATGTGTTTCGCATGGATTTGAAGCTAACTCGTTTGTTTCGCAAGCTGTTGAAGCTAAATCATGTATATCACAAGTATTTGAAGCTATATCATATGTTTCGCATGGATTCGAAGATAACCCTTCTAATACGCATTGATTTGAAGCTAAATCATGTGTTCGCATGGATTTGAAGCTAACTCGTTTGTTTCGCATGCTGTTGAAGCTAAATCATGTATATCACAAGTATTTTTGCTAAACCATTTGTTTCGCATGGATTCGAAGGTAACCCTTCTACTTCGCATTGATTTGAAGCTAAATAATGTGTTTCGCATGGATTTGAATCTAACTCGTTTGTTTCGCATGCTGTTGAAACTAAATCATGTATATCACAAGTATTTGAAGCTAAACCATTTGCTTCGCATGGATTCGAAGATCAGCCTTCTACTTCGCATTGATTAGATGCTAAATCATGTGTTCGCATGGATTTGAAGCTACCTCGTTTGTTTCGCATGCTGTTAAAGCTTAGTCATGTATATCACAAGTATTTGCGGCTAAACCATTTGTTTCGCATGGATTCGAAGGTAACCCTTCTACTTCGCATTGATTTGAAGCTAAATCATGTGTTTCGCATGGATTTGAATCTAACTCGTTTGTTTCGCATGCTGTTGAAACTAAATCATGTATATCACAAGTATTTGAAGCTAAACCATTTGCTTCGCATGGATTCGAAGTTCAGGCCTCTACTTCGCATTGATTAGATGCTAAATCATGTGTTTCGCATGGGTTTGAAGCTAATTCGTTTGTTTCGCCTGCATTTGAAGCCATATCACTTATATTTTCAAGTATGTGAAGCTAAATCATTCGTTTTGCATGGATTTGAAGCTAAGCCATCAACTTCGCGTTGACTTGATGCTAATTCATGTGTTTCGCATGGATTTGAAGCTAACTCGTTTGTTTCGCAGGCAGTTGAAGCTGAATCATGTATATCAAAAGTATTTGAAGCTAAACTATTCGTTTCGCATGGATTCGAATATAAGCCTTCCACTTCGCATTGATTTGAAGCTAAATCATGTGTTCCGCATGGATTTGAAGCTGACTCGTTTGTTTCGCATGCAGTTGAAGCTGAATCATGTATATCACAAGTATTTGCGGCTAAACCATTTGTTTCGCATGGATTCGAAGGTAACCCTTCTACTTCGCATTGATTTTAATCTAAATCATGTGTTTCGCATGGATCTGAAGCTAACTCGTTTGTTTCGCATGCTGTTGAAGCTAAATCATGTATATCACAAGTATTTGAAGCTAAACCATTTGTTTCGCATGGATTCGAAGATAAGCCTCCTACTTCGCATAGATTTGAAGCTAAATCGTGTGTTTCGCATGGATTTGATGCTAACTCGTTTGTTTCGCATGCTGTTGAATCTAAGTCATGTATATCACAAGTATTTGCGCCTAAACCATTTGTTTCGCATGCATTCGAAGGTAACCCTTCTACTTCGCATTGATTTGAAGCTAAATCATTTGCTTCGCATGGATTTGAATCTAACTCGTTTGTTTCGCATGCTGTTGAAACTAAATCATGTATATCACAAGTATTTGAAGCTAAACCATTTGCTTCGCATGGATTCGAAAATCAGCCTTCTACTTCGCATTGATTAGATGCTAAATCATGTGTTTCGCATGGGTTTGAAGCTAACTCGTTTGTTTCGCCTGCATTTGAATCCATATCACTTATATTTTCAAGTATGTGAAGCTAAATCATTCGTTTTGCATGGATTTGAAGCTAAGCCATCAACTTCGCGTTGACTTGATGCTAATTCATGTGTTTCGCATGGATTTGAAGCTAACTCGTTTGTTTCGCAGGCAGTTGAAGCTGAATCATGTATATCAAAAGTATTTGAAGCTAAACTATTCGTTTCGCATGGATTCGAAGATAAGCCTTCCTCTTCGCATTGATTTGAAGCTAAATCATGTGTTCCGCATGGATTTGAAGCTGACTCGTTTGTTTCGCATGCAGTTGAAGCTGAATCATGTATATCACAAGTATTTGCGGCTAAACCATTTGTTTCGCATGGATTCGAAGATAAGCCTTCTACTTCGCATTGATTTTAATCTAAATCATGTGTTTCGCATGGATTTGAAGCTAACTCGTTTGTTTCGCAAGCTGTTGAAGCTAAATCATGTATATCACAAGTATTTGAAGCTATATCATATGTTTCGCATGGATTCGAAGATAACCCTTCTAATACGCATTGATTTGAAGCTAAATCATGTGTTCGCATGGATTTGAAGCTAACTCGTTTGTTTCGCATGCTGTTGAAGCTAAATCATGTATATCACAAGTATTTTTGCTAAACCATTTGTTTCGCATGGATTCGAAGATAAGCCTTCCACTTCGCATTGATTTTAATCTAAATCATGTGTATCGCATGGATCTGAAGCTAACTCGTTTGTTTCGCATGCTGTTGAAGCTAAATCATGTATATCACAAGTATTTGAAGCTAAACCATTTGTTTCGCATGGATTCGAAGATAAGCCTCCTACTTCGCATAGATTTGAAGCTAAATCGTGTGTTTCGCATGGATTTGATGCTAACTCGTTTGTTTCGCATGCTGTTGAATCTAAGTCATGTATATCACAAGTATTTGCGCCTAAACCATTTGTTTCGCATGGATTCGAAGATAAGCCTCCTACTTCGCATTGATTTGAAGCTAAATCATGTGTTCGCATGGATTTGAAGCTACCTCGTTTGTTTCGCATGCTGTTAAAGCTAAATCATGTATATCACAAGTATTTGAAGCTAAACCATTTGTTTCGCATGGATTCGAAGATAAGCCTTCTACTTCGCATTGATTTTAATCTAAATCATGTGTTTCGCATGGATTTGAAGCTAACTCGTTTGTTTCGCAAGCTGTTGAAGCTAAATCATGCATATCACAAGTATTTGAAGCTATATCATATGTTTCGCATGGATTCGAAGATAACCCTTCTAATACGCATTGATTTGAAGCTAAATCATGTGTTCGCATGGATTTGAAGCTACCTCGTTTGTTTCGCATGCTGTTAAAGCTAAGTCATGTATATCACAAGTATTTTCGGCTAAACCAATTGTTTCGCATGGATTCGAAGGTAACCCTTCTACTTCGCATTGATTTGAAGCTAAATCATGTGTTTCGCATGGATTTAAATCTAACTCGTTTGTTTCGCATGCTGTTGAAACTAAATCATGTATATCACAAGTATTTGAAGCTAAACCATTTGCTTCGCATGCATTCGAAGTTCAGCCTTCTACTTCGCATTGATTAGATGCTAAATCATGTGTTCGCATGGATTTGAAGCTACCTCGATTGTTTCGCATGCTGTTAAAGCTAAGTCATGTATATCACAAGTATTTTCGGCTAAACCATTTGTTTCGCATGGATTCGAAGGTAACCCTTCTACTTCGCATTGATTTGAAGCTAAATCATGTGTTTCGCATGGATTTGAATCTAACTCGTTTGTTTCGCATGCTGTTGAAACTAAATCATGTATATCACAAGTATTTGAAGCTAAACCATTTGCTTCGCATGGATTCGAAGTTCAGGCCACTACTTCGCATTGATTAGATGCTAAATCATGTGTTTCGCATGGGTTTGAAGCTAACTCGTTTGTTTCGCCTGCAATTGAAGCCATATCACTTATATTTTCAAGTATGTGAAGCTAAATCATTCGTTTCGCATTTATTTGAAGCAAAGCCATCAACTTCGCGTTGACTTGATACTAAATCATGTTTTTCGTTTGGACTTGAAGCTAACTCGTTTGTTTAGCATGTTGTTGAAGCTAAATCATGTATATCACAAGTATTTGAAGCTATATCATATGTTTCGCATGGATTCGAAGATTAGCCTTCTACTTCGCATTGATTAGATGCTAAATCATGTGTTTAGCATGGGTTTGAAGCTAACTCGTTTGTTTCGCATGCTGTTGAAGCTAAGTCATGTATATCACAAGTATTTGAAGCTAAACCATTTGTTTCGCATGGATTCGAAGATAAGCCTCCTACCTCGCATTGATTTGAAGCTAAATCATGTGTTCGCATGGACTTGAAGCTACCTCGTTTGTTTCGCATTCTGTTGAAGCTAAATCAAGTGTATCACAAGTATTTGAAGCCAAACCATTTGATTCGCATGGATTCGAAGCTCAGCCTTCTACTTCTCATTTATTAGATGGTAAATCATGCGTTTCGCATGGATTTGAAGCTAACTCGTTTGTTTCGCATTCTGTTGAAGCTAAGTCATGTATATCACAAGTATTTGCGGCTAAACCATTTGTTTCGCATGGATTCGAAGGTAACCCTTCTACTTCGCATTGATTTGAAGCTAAATCATGTGTTTCGCATGGATTTGAATCTAACTCGTTTGTTTCGCATGCTGTTGAAACTAAATCATGAATATCACAAGTATTTGAAGCTAAACCATTTGCTTCGCATGGATTCGAAGATCAGCCTTCTACTTCGCATTGATTAGATGCTAAATCATGTGTTTCGCATGGGTTTGAAGCTAACTCGTTTGTTTCGCAGGCAGTTGAAGCTGAATCATGTATATCACAAGTATTTGAAGCTAAACCATTTGTTTCGCATGGATTCGAAGATAAGCCTCCTACTTCGCATTGATTTGAAGCTAAATCATGTGTTCGCATGGATTTGAAGCTACCTCGTTTGTTTCGCATGCTGTTAAAGTTAAATCATGTATATCACAAGTATTTGAAGCTAAACCATTTGTTTCGCATGGATTCGAAGATAAGCCTTCTACTTCGCATTGATTTTAATCTAAATCATGTGTTTCACATGGATTTGAAGCTAACTCGTTTGTTTCGCAAGCTGTTGAAGCTAAATCATGCATATCACAAGTATTTGAATCTATATCATATGTTTCGCATGGATTCGAAGATAACCCTTCTAATACGCATTGATTTGAAGCTAAATCATGTGTTCGCATGGATTTGAAGCTACCTCGTTTGTTTCGCATGCTGTTAAAGCTAAGTCATGTATATCACAAGTATTTTCGGCTAAACCATTTGTTTCGCATGGATTCGAAGGTAACCCTTCTACTTCGCATTGATTTGAAGCTAAATCATGTGTTTCGCATGGATTTCAATCTAACTCGTTTGTTTCGCATGCTGTTGAAACTAAATCATGTATATCACAAGTATTTGAAGCTAAACCATTTGCTTCGCATGGATTCGAAGTTCAGCCTTCTACTTCGCATTCATTTGAAGCTAAATCATGTGTTTCGCATGGATTTGAAGCTAACTCATTTGTTTCGCCTGCATTTGAATCTATATCACGTATATCAGTAGTATTTGAATCTGAACCATTTGATTCCCATGAGTAGTACGCTAAACCATGTCTTTCGAATGAATTTGAAGCTAAATCATGTGTTTTGAATGGATTTGAAGCTAACTCGTATGTATCGCATGCATTTGAAGCTAAATCATGTATATCACATATAATTGAAGCTAAACCATTTGTTTCGCATGGATTCGAAGATAAGCCTTCTACTTCGCATTGATTTGAAGCTAAATCATGTCTATCGCTAGGATTTGAAGCTAACTCGTTTGTTTCGCATACTGTTGAAGGTAAATCATGTTTAACACAAGTATTTGAGACTGATCCATTTGTTTCGCATGGATTCGAAGATCAGCCTCCTAATTCGCGTGTATTTGAAGCTAAATCATGTGTGTCGCTTGGATTTGAAGCTAACTCGTTTGTTTCTCTTGCTGTTGAATGTAAATCACGTATATCACAAGTGTATGAAGCTAAACCATTCATTTCGCTGGATTTGAAGCTAAGCCTTCTACTTCGCATTGATTTGAATGTAAATCATGTCCTTTGCATGGATTTAAAGCTAACTCGTTTGTTTCGCCTGCATCTGAAGCTATATCAGTGATATTCGCAAGTATTTGAAGCTAAATCATTCGTTTCGCAGGATTTCAAGCTAAGCCTTCTACTTCGCATTGATTTGATTCTAAATCATGAGTTTCGCCTGGATTTGAAGCTAAATCATGTGTTTTGAATGGATTTGAAGTTAACTCGTTTTCTTCCCAAGCAGTTGAAGCTAAATCATTTATATCATAAGTATTTGAAGCTAAAGAACTTGATACGCATGGATTTCAAACTAAGTCTTCTACTTCGCACTGATTTGTAGCTAAATCATCTGTTTCGGATAGATTTGAAGCTAAGCCTTCTACTTCGCATTGATTTGAAGCTAAATCATTCGTTCCGCATGGATTTGCAGCTAAGCCTTCCACATCGTATTGATTTGAAGCTAAATCATGTGTTTCGCATGGATTTGAAGCTAACTCGTTTGTTTCGCAAGCTGTTGAAGCTAAGTCATGTATATCACAAGTATTTGCGGCTAAACCATTTGTTTCGCATGGATTCGAAGGTAACCCTTCTACTTCGCATTGATTTGAAGCTAAATCATGTGTTCCGCATGGATTTGAAGCTGACTCGTTTGTTTCGCATGCAGTTGAAGCTGAATCATGTATATCACAAGTATTTGAGGCTAAACCATTTGTTTCGCATGGATTCGAAGGTAACCCTTCTACTTCGCATTGATTTTAATCTAAATCATGTCTTTCGCATCGATTTGAAGCTAACTCGTTTGTTTCGCATGATGTTGAAGCTAAATCAAGTGTATCACAAGTATTTGAAGCTAAACCATTTGTTTCGCATGGATTCGAAGATCAGCCTTCTACTTCGCATTGATTTGTAGCTAAATCATGTGTTTCGCATGGATTTGAATCTAACTCGTTTGTTTCGCATGCTGCTGAAACTAAATCATGTATATCACAAGTATTTGAAGCTAAACCATTTGCTTCGCATGGATTCGAAGATCAGCCTTCTACTTCGCATTGATTAGATGCTAAATCATGTGTTTCGCATGGATTTGAAGCTGACTCGTTTGTTTCGCATGCAGTTGAAGCTGAATCATGTATATCACAAGTATTTGAAGCTAAACTATTCGTTTCGCATGGATTCGAAGATAAGCCTTTCACTTCGCATTGATTTGAAGCTAAATCATGTGTTCCGCATGGATTTGAAGCTGACTCGTTTGTTTCGCATGCAGTTGAAGCTGAATCATGTATATCACAAGTATTTGCGGCTAAACCATTTGTTTCGCATGGATTCGAAGGTAACCCTTCTACTTCGCATTGATTTTAATCTAAATCATGTGTTTCGCATGGATTTGAAGCTAACTCGTTTGTTTCGCATGCTGTTGAAGCTAAATCATGTATATCACAAGTATTTGAAGCTAAACCATTTGTTTCGCATGGATTCGAAGATAAGCCTCCTACTTCGCATTGATTTGAAGCTAAATCATGTGTTTCGCATGGATTTGAAGCTAACTCGTTTGTTTCGCATGCTGTTGAAGCTAAGTCATGTATATCACAAGTATTTGCGGCTAAACCATTTGCTTCGCATGGATTCGAAGATCAGCCTTCTACTTCGCATTGATTAGATGCTAAATCATGTGTTTCGCATGGATTTGAAGCTGACTCGTTTGTTTCGCATGCAGTTGAAGCTGAATCATGTATATCACAAGTATTTGAAGCTAAACTATTCGTTTCGCATGGATTCGAAGATAAGCCTCCTACTTCGCATTGATTTGAAGCTAAATCATGTGTTTCGCATGGATTTGAAGCTAACTCGTTTGTTTCGCATGCTGTTGAAGCTAAGTCATGTATATCACAAGTATTTGCGGCTAAACCATTTGTTTCGCATGGATTCAAAGGTAACCCTTCTACTTCGCATTGATTTGAAGCTAAATCATGTGTTCCGCATGGGATTTGAAGCTGACTCGTTTGTTTCGCATGCAGTTGAAGCTGAATCATGTATATCACAAGTATTTGCGGCTAAACCATTTGTTTCGCATGGATTCGAAGGTAACCCTTCTACTTCGCATTGATTTTAATCTAAATCATGTCTTTCGCATCGATTTGAAGCTAACTCGTTTGTTTCGCATGATGTTGAAGCTAAATCAAGTGTATCACAAGTATTTGAAGCTAAACCATTTGTTTCGCATGGATTCGAAGATCAGCCTTCTACTTCGCATTGATTTGTAGCTAAATCATGTGTTTCGCATGGATTTGAATCTAACTCGTTTGTTTCGCATGCTGTTGAAACGAAATCATGTATATCGCAAGTATTTGAAGCTAAACCATTTGCTTCGCATGGATTCGAAAATCAGCCTTCTACTTCGCATTGATTAGATGCTAAATCATGTGTTTCTCATGGGTTTGAAGCTAACTCGTTTGTTTCGCCTGCATTTGAAGCCATATCACTTATATTATCAAGTATGTGAAGCTAAATCATTCGTTTTGCATGGATTTTGAAGCTAAGCCATCTACTTCACGTTGATTTGATGCTTATTCATGTGTTTCGCATGGATTTGAAGCTAACTCGTTTGTTTCGCAGGCAGTTGAAGCTGAATCATGTATATCAAAAGTATTTGAAGCTAAACTATTCGTTTCGCATGGATTCGAAGATAAGCCTTCCACTTCGCATTGATTTGAAGCTAAATCATGTGTTCCGCATGGATTAGAAGCCTGACTCGTTTGTTTCGCATGCAGTTGAAGATGAATCATGTATGATCACAAGTATTTCCGGCTAAACCATTTGTTTCGCATGGATTCGAAGATAAGCCTCCTACTTCGCATTGATTTGAAGCTAAATCATGTGTTTCGCATGGATTTGAAGCTAACTCGTTTGTTTCGCATGCTGTTGAAGCTAAGTCATGTATATCACAAGTATTTGCGGCTAAACCATTTGTTTCGCATGGATTCGAAGGTAACCCTTCTACTTCGCATTGATTTGAAGCTAAATCATGTGTTTCGCATGGATTTGAATCTAACTCGTTTGTTTCGCATGCTGTTGAAACTAAATCATGAACATCACAAGTATTTGAAGCTAAACCATTTGCTTCGCATGGATTCGAAGATCAGCCTTCTACTTCGCATTGATTAGATGCTAAATCATGTGTTTCGCATGGGTTTGAAGCTAACTCGTTTGTTTCGCAGGCAGTTGAAGCTGAATCATGTATATCACAAGTATTTGAAGCTAAACCATTTGTTTCGCATGGATTCGAAGATAAGCCTCCTACTTCGCATTGATTTGAAGCTAAATCATGTGTTCGCATGGATTTGAAGCTACCTCGTTTGTTTCGCATGCTGTTAAAGCTAAATCATGTATATCACAAGTATTTGAAGCTAAACCATTTGTTTCGCATGGATTCGAAGATAAGCCTTCTACTTCGCATTGATTTTAATCTAAATCATGTGTTTCGCATGGATTTGAAGCTAACTCGTTTGTTTCGCAAGCTGTTGAAGCTAAATCATGCATATCACAAGTATTTGAAGCTATATCATATGTTTCGCATGGATTCGAAGATAACCCTTCTAATACGCATTGATTTGAAGCTAAATCATGTGTTCGCATGGATTTGAAGCTACCTCGTTTGTTTCGCATGCTGTTAAAGCTAAGTCATGTATATCACAAGTATTTTCGGCTAAACCAATTGTTTCGCATGGATTCGAAGGTAACCCTTCTACTTCGCATTGATTTGAAGCTAAATCATGTGTTTCGCATGGATTTAAATCTAACTCGTTTGTTTCGCATGCTGTTGAAACTAAATCATGTATATCACAAGTATTTGAAGCTAAACCATTTGCTTCGCATGGATTCGAAGTTCAGCCTTCTACTTCGCATTGATTAGATGCTAAATCATGTGTTCGCATGGATTTGAAGCTACCTCGTTTGTTTCGCATGCTGTTAAAGCTAAGTCATGTATATCACAAGTATTTTCGGCTAAACCATTTGTTTCGCATGGATTCGAAGGTAACCCTTCTACTTCGCATTGATTTGAAGCTAAATCATGTGTTTCGCATGGATTTGAATCTAACTCGTTTGTTTCGCATGCTGTTGAAACTAAATCATGTATATCACAAGTATTTGAAGCTAAACCATTTGCTTCGCATGGATTCGAAGTTCAGGCCACTACTTCGCATTGATTAGATGCTAAATCATGTGTTTCGCATGGGTTTGAAGCTAACTCGTTTGTTTCGCCTGCAATTGAAGCCATATCACTTATATTTTCAAGTATGTGAAGCTAAATCATTCGTTTCGCATTTATTTGAAGCAAAGCCATCAACTTCGCGTTGACTTGATACTAAATCATGTTTTTCGTTTGGACTTGAAGCTAACTCGTTTGTTTAGCATGTTGTTGAAGCTAAATCATGTATATCACAAGTATTTGAAGCTATATCATATGTTTCGCATGGATTCGAAGATAACCCTTCTAATTCGCATTGATTTGAAGCTAAATCATGTGTTCGCATGGACTTGAAGCTACCTCGTTTGTTTCGCAATCTGTTGAAGCTAAATCAAGTGTATCACAAGTATTTGAAGCCAAACCATTTGCTTCGCATGGATTCGAAGCTCAGCCTTCTACTTCGCATTTATTAGATGGTAAATCATGCGTTTCGCATGGATTTGAAGCTAACTCGTTTGTTTCGCATTCTGTTGAAGCTAAGTCATGTATATCACAAGTATTTGCGGCTAAACCATTTGTTTCGCATGGATTCGAAGGTAACCCTTCTACTTCGCATTGATTTGAAGCTAAATCATGTGTTTCGCATGGATTTGAATCTAACTCGTTTGTTTCGCATGCTGTTGAAACTAAATCATGAATATCACAAGTATTTGAAGCTAAACCGTTTGCTTCGCATGGATTCGAAGATCAGCCTTCTACTTCGCATTGATTAGATGCTAAATCATGTGTTTCGCATGGGTTTGAAGCTAACTCGTTTGTTTCGCAGGCAGTTGAAGCTGAATCATGTATATCACAAGTATTTGAAGCTAAACCATTTGTTTCGCATGGATTCGAAGATAAGCCTCCTACTTCGCATTGATTTGAAGCTAAATCATGTGTTCGCATGGATTGGAAGCTACCTCGTTTGTTTCGCATGCTGTTAAAGTTAAATCATGTATATCACAAGTATTTGAAGCTAAACCATTTGTTTCGCATGGATTCGAAGATAAGCCTTCTACTTCGCATTGATTTTAATCTAAATCATGTGTTTCACATGGATTTGAAGCTAACTCGTTTGTTTCGCAAGCTGTTGAAGCTAAATCATGCATATCTCAAGTATTTGAAGCTATATCATATGTTTCGCATGGATTCGAAGATAACCCTTCTAATACGCATTGATTTGAAGCTAAATCATGTGTTCGCATGGATTTGAAGCTACCTCGTTTGTTTCGCATGCTGTTAAAGCTAAGTCATGTATATCACAAGTATTTTCGGCTAAACCATTTGTTTCGCATGGATTCGAAGGTAACCGTTCTACTTCGCATTGATTTGAAGCTAAATCATGTGTTTCGCATGGATTTCAATCTAACTCGTTTGTTTCGCATGCTGTTGAAACTAAATCATGTATATCACAAGTATTTGAAGCTAAACCATTTGCTTCGCATGGATTCGAAGTTCAGCCTTCTACTTCGCATTGATTAGATGCTAAATCATGTGTTCGCATGGATTTGAAGCTACCTCGTTTGTTTCGCATGCTGTTAAAGCTAAGTCATGTATATCACAAGTATTTGCGGCTAAACCATTTGTTTCGCATGGATTCGAAGGTAACCCTTCTACTTCGCATTGATTTGAAGCTAAATCATGTGTTTCGCATGGATTTGAATCTAACTCGTTTGTTTCGCATGCTGTTGAAACTAAATCATGTATATCACAAGTATTTGAAGCTAAACCATTTGCTTCGCATGGATTCGAAGTTCAGGCCACTACTTCGCATTGATTAGATGCTAAATCATGTGTTTCGCATGGGTTTGAAGCTAACTCGTTTGTTTCGCCTGCAATTGAAGCCATATCACTTATATTTTCAAGTATGTGAAGCTAAATCATTCGTTTCGCATTTATTTGAAGCAAAGCCATCGACTTCGCGTTGACTTGATACTAAATCATGTTTTTCGTTTGGACTTGAAGCTAACTCGTTTGTTTAGCATGTTGTTGAAGCTAAATCATGTATATCACAAGTATTTGAAGCTATATCATATGTTTCGCATGGATTCGAAGATAACCCTTCTAATTCGCATTGATTTGAAGCTAAATCATGTGTTCGCATGGACTTGAAGCTACCTCGTTTGTTTCGCAATCTGTTGAAGCTAAATCAAGTGTATCACAAGTATTTGAAGCCAAACCATTTGCTTCGCATGGATTCGAAGCTCAGCCTTCTACTTCGCATTTATTAGATGGTAAATCATGCGTTTCGCATGGATTTGAAGCTAACTCGTTTGTTTCGCATTCTGTTGAAGCTAAGTCATGTATATCACAAGTATTTGCGGCTAAACCATTTGTTTCGCATGGATTCGAAGGTAACCCTTCTACTTCGCATTGATTTGAAGCTAAATCATGTGTTTCGCATGGATTTGAATCTAACTCGTTTGTTTCGCATGCTGTTGAAACTAAATCATGAATATCACAAGTATTTGAAGCTAAACCGTTTGCTTCGCATGGATTCGAAGATCAGCCTTCTACTTCGCATTGATTAGATGCTAAATCATGTGTTTCGCATGGGTTTGAAGCTAACTCGTTTGTTTCGCAGGCAGTTGAAGCTGAATCATGTATATCACAAGTATTTGAAGCTAAACCATTTGTTTCGCATGGATTCGAAGATAAGCCTCCTACTTCGCATTGATTTGAAGCTAAATCATGTGTTCGCATGGATTGGAAGCTACCTCGTTTGTTTCGCATGCTGTTAAAGTTAAATCATGTATATCACAAGTATTTGAAGCTAAACCATTTGTTTCGCATGGATTCGAAGATAAGCCTTCTACTTCGCATTGATTTTAATCTAAATCATGTGTTTCACATGGATTTGAAGCTAACTCGTTTGTTTCGCAAGCTGTTGAAGCTAAATCATGCATATCTCAAGTATTTGAAGCTATATCATATGTTTCGCATGGATTCGAAGATAACCCTTCTAATACGCATTGATTTGAAGCTAAATCATGTGTTCGCATGGATTTGAAGCTACCTCGTTTGTTTCGCATGCTGTTAAAGCTAAGTCATGTATATCACAAGTATTTTCGGCTAAACCATTTGTTTCGCATGGATTCGAAGGTAACCGTTCTACTTCGCATTGATTTGAAGCTAAATCATGTGTTTCGCATGGATTTCAATCTAACTCGTTTGTTTCGCATGCTGTTGAAACTAAATCATGTATATCACAAGTATTTGAAGCTAAACCATTTGCTTCGCATGGATTCGAAGTTCAGCCTTCTACTTCGCATTGATTAGATGCTAAATCATGTGTTCGCATGGATTTGAAGCTACCTCGTTTGTTTCGCATGCTGTTAAAGCTAAGTCATGTATATCACAAGTATTTGCGGCTAAACCATTTGTTTCGCATGGATTCGAAGGTAACCCTTCTACTTCGCATTGATTTGAAGCTAAATCATGTGTTTCGCATGGATTTGAATCTAACTCGTTTGTTTCGCATGCTGTTGAAACTAAATCATGTATATCACAAGTATTTGAAGCTAAACCATTTGCTTCGCATGGATTCGAAGTTCAGGCCACTACTTCGCGGTGACTTGATGCTAATTCATGTGTTTCGCATGGATTTGAAGCTAACTCGTTTGTTTCGCAGGCAGTTGAAGCTGAATCATGTATATCACAAGTATTTGAAGCTAAACCATTTGTTTCGCATGGATTCGAAGATAAGCCTCCGACTTCGCATTGATTTGAAGCTAAATCATGTGTTCGCATGGATTTGAAGCTACCTCGTTTGTTTCGCATGCTGTTAAAGGTAAATCATGTATATCACAAGTATTTGAAGCTAAACCATTTGTTTCGCATGGATTCGAAGATAAGCCTTCTACTTCGCATTGATTTTAATCTAAATCATGTGTTTCGCATGGATTTGAAGCTCACTCGTTTGTTTCGCAAGCTGTTGAAGCTAAATCATGTATATCACAAGTATTCGAAGCTATATCATATGTTTCGCATGGATTCGAAGATAACCCTTCTAATACGCATTGATTTGAAGCTAAATCATGTGTTCGCATGGATTTGAAGCTAACTCGTTTGTTTCGCATGCTGTTGAAGCTAAATCATGTATATCACAAGTATTTTTGCTAAACCATTTGTTTCGCATGGATTCGAAGGTAACCCTTCTACTTCGCATTGATTTGAAGCTAAATAATGTGTTTCGCATGGATTTGAATGTAACTCGTTTGTTTCGCATGCTGTTGAAACTAAATCATGTATATCACAAGTATTTGAAGCTAAACCATTTGCTTCGCATGGATTCGAAGATCAGCCTTCTACTTCGCATTGATTAGATGCTAAATCATGTGTTCGCATGGATTTGAAGCTACCTCGTTTGTTTCGCATGCTGTTAAAGCTTAGTCATGTATATCACAAGTATTTGCGGCTAAACCATTTGTTTCGCATGGATTCGAAGGTAACCCTTCTACTTCGCATTGACTTGAAGCTAAATCATGTGTTTCGCATGGATTTGAATCTAACTCGTTTGTTTCGCATGCTGTTGAAACTAAATCATGTATATCACAAGTATTTGAAGCTAAACCATTTGCTTCGCATGGATTCGAAGTTCAGGCCTCTACTTCGCATTGATTAGATGCTAAATCATGTGTTTCGCATGGGTTTGAAGCTAATTCGTTTGTTTCGCCTGCATTTGAAGCCATATCACTTATATTTTCAAGTATGTGAAGCTAAATCATTCGTTTTGCATGGATTTGAAGCTAAGCCATCAACTTCGCGTTGACTTGATGCTAATTCATGTGTTTCGCATGGATTTGAAGCTAACTCGTTTGTTTCGCAGGCAGTTGAAGCTGAATCATGTATATCAAAAGTATTTGAAGCTAAACTATTCGTTTCGCATGGATTCGAATATAAGCCTTCCACTTCGCATTGATTTGAAGCTAAATCATGTGTTCCGCATGGATTTGAAGCTGACTCGTTTGTTTCGCATGCAGTTGAAGCTGAATCATGTATATCACAAGTATTTGCGGCTAAACCATTTGTTTCGCATGGATTCGAAGGTAACCCTTCTACATCGCATTGATTTTAATCTAAATCATGTGTTTCGCATGGATCTGAAGCTAACTCGTTTGTTTCGCATGCTGTTGAAGCTAAATCATGTATATCACAAGTATTTGAAGCTAAACCATTTGTTTCGCATGGATTCGAAGATAAGCCTCCTACTTCGCATAGATTTGAAGCTAAATCGTGTGTTTCGCATGGATTTGATGCTAACTCGTTTGTTTCGCATGCTGTTGAATCTAAGTCATGTATATCACAAGTATTTGCGCCTAAACCATTTGTTTCGCATGCATTCGAAGGTAACCCTTCTACTTCGCATTGATTTGAAGCTAAATCATTTGTTTCGCATGGATTTGAATCTAACTCGTTTGTTTCGCATGCTGTTGAAACTAAATCATGTATATCACAAGTATTTGAAGCTAAACCATTTGCTTCGCATGGATTCGAAAATCAGCCTTCTACTTCGCATTGATTAGATGCTAAATCATGTGTTTCGCATGGGTTTGAAGCTAACTCGTTTGTTTCGCCTGCATTTGAATCCATATCACTTATATTTTCAAGTATGTGAAGCTAAATCATTCGTTTTGCATGGATTTGAAGCTAAGCCATCAACTTCGCGTTGACTTGATGCTAATTCATGTGTTTCGCATGGATTTGAAGCTAACTCGTTTGTTTCGCAGGCAGTTGAAGCTGAATCATGTATATCAAAAGTATTTGAAGCTAAACTATTCGTTTCGCATGGATTCGAAGATAAGCCTTCCTCTTCGCATTGATTTGAAGCTAAATCATGTGTTCCGCATGGATTTGAAGCTGACTCGTTTGTTTCGCATGCAGTTGAAGCTGAATCATGTATATCACAAGTATTTGCGGCTAAACCATTTGTTTCGCATGGATTCGAAGATAACCCTTCTAATTCGCATTGATTTGAAGCTAAATCATGTGTTTCGCATGGATTTGAAGCTAACTCGTTTGTTTCGCCTGCATTTGAATCCATATCACTTATATTTTCAAGTATGTGAAGCTAAATCATTCGTTCTGCATGGATTTGAAGCTAAGCCATCAACTTCGCGTTGATTTGATGCTTAGTCATGTGTTTCGCATGGATTTGAAGCTAACTCGTTTGTTTCGCAGGCAGTTGAAGCTGAATCATGTATATCAAAAGTATTTGAAGCTAAACTATTCGTTTCGCATGGATTCGAAGATAAGCCTTCCACTTCGCATTGATTTGAAGCTAAATCATGTGTTCCGCATGGATTTGAAGCTGACTCGTTTGTTTCGCATGCAGTTGAAGCTGAATCATGTATATCACAAGTATTTGCGGCTAAACCATTTGTTTCGCATGGATTCGAAGGTAACCCTTCTACTTCGCATTGATTTTAATCTAAATCATGTGTTTCGCATGGATCTGAAGCTAACTCGTTTGTTTCGCATGCTGTTGAAGCTAAATCATGTATATCACAAGTATTTGAAGCTAAACCATTTGTTTCGCATGGATTCGAAGATAAGCCTCCTACTTCGCATAGATTTGAAGCTAAATCGTGTGTTTCGCATGGATTTGATGCTAACTCGTTTGTTTCGCATGCTGTTGAATCTAAGTCATGTATATCACAAGTATTTGCGCCTAAACAATTTGTTTCGCATGGATTCGAAGATAAGCCTCCTACTTCGCATTGATTTGAAGCTAAATCATGTGTTCGCATGGATTTGAAGCTACCTCGTTTGTTTCGCATGCTGTTAAAGCTAAATCATGTATATCACAAGTATTTGAAGCTAAACCATTTGTTTCGCATGGATTCGAAGATAAGCCTTCTACTTCGCATTGATTTTAATCTAAATCATGTGTTTCGCATGGATTTGAAGCTAACTCGTTTGTTTCGCAAGCTGTTGAAGCTAAATCATGCATATCACAAGTATTTGAAGCTATATCATATGTTTCGCATGGATTCGAAGATAACCCTTCTAATACGCATTGATTTGAAGCTAAATCATGTGTTCGCATGGATTTGAAGCTACCTCGTTTGTTTCGCATGCTGTTAAAGCTAAGTCATGTATATCACAAGTATTTTCGGCTAAACCAATTGTTTCGCATGGATTCGAAGGTAACCCTTCTACTTCGCATTGATTTGAAGCTAAATCATGTGTTTCGCATGGATTTAAATCTAACTCGTTTGTTTCGCATGCTGTTGAAACTAAATCATGTATATCACAAGTATTTGAAGCTAAACCATTTGCTTCGCATGCATTCGAAGTTCAGCCTTCTACTTCGCATTGATTAGATGCTAAATCATGTGTTCGCATGGATTTGAAGCTACCTCGATTGTTTCGTATGCTGTTAAAGCTAAGTCATGTATATCACAAGTATTTTCGGCTAAACCATTTGTTTCGCATGGATTCGAAGGTAACCCTTCTACTTCGCATTGATTTGAAGCTAAATCATGTGTTTCGCATGGATTTGAATCTAACTCGTTTGTTTCGCATGCTGTTGAAACTAAATCATGTATATCACAAGTATTTGAAGCTAAACCATTTGCTTCGCATGGATTCGAAGTTCAGGCCACTACTTCGCATTGATTAGATGCTAAATCATGTGTTTCGCATGGGTTTGAAGCTAACTCGTTTGTTTCGCCTGCAATTGAAGCCATATCACTTATATTTTCAAGTATGTGAAGCTAAATCATTCGTTTCGCATTTATTTGAAGCAAAGCCATCAACTTCGCGTTGACTTGATACTAAATCATGTTTTTCGTTTGGACTTGAAGCTAACTCGTTTGTTTAGCATGTTGTTGAAGCTAAATCATGTATATCACAAGTATTTGAAGCTATATCATATGTTTCGCATGGATTCGAAGATTAGCCTTCTACTTCGCATTGATTAGATGCTAAATCATGTGTTTAGCATGGGTTTGAAGCTAACTCGTTTGTTTCGCATGCTGTTGAATCTAAGTCATGTATATCACAAGTATTTGAAGCTAAACCATTTGTTTCGCATGGATTCGAAGATAAGCCTCCTACCTCGCATTGATTTGAAGCTAAATCATGTGTTCGCATGGACTTGAAGCTACCTCGTTTGTTTCGCATTCTGTTGAAGCTAAATCAAGTGTATCACAAGTATTTGAAGCCAAACCATTTGCTTCGCATGGATTCGAAGCTCAGCCTTCTACTTCTCATTTATTAGATGGTAAATCATGCGTTTCGCATGGATTTGAAGCTAACTCGTTTGTTTCGCATTCTGTTGAAGCTAAGTCATGTATATCACAAGTATTTGCGGCTAAACCATTTGTTTCGCATGGATTCGAAGGTAACCCTTCTACTTCGCATTGATTTGAAGCTAAATCATGTGTTTCGCATGGATTTGAATCTAACTCGTTTGTTTCGCATGCTGTTGAAACTAAATCATGAATATCACAAGTATTTGAAGCTAAACCATTTGCTTCGCATGGATTCGAAGATCAGCCTTCTACTTCGCATTGATTAGATGCTAAATCATGTGTTTCGCATGGGTTTGAAGCTAACTCGTTTGTTTCGCAGGCAGTTGAAGCTGAATCATGTACATCACAAGTATTTGAAGCTAAACCATTTGTTTCGCATGGATTCGAAGATAAGCCTCCTACTTCGCATTGATTTGAAGCTAAATCATGTGTTCGCATGGATTTGAAGCTACCTCGTTTGTTTCGCATGCTGTTAAAGTTAAATCATGTATATCACAAGTATTTGAAGCTAAACCATTTGTTTCGCATGGATTCGAAGATAAGCCTTCTACTTCGCATTGATTTTAATCTAAATCATGTGTTTCACATGGATTTGAAGCTAACTCGTTTGTTTCGCAAGCTGTTGAAGCTAAATCATGCATATCACAAGTATTTGAAGCTATATCATATGTTTCGCATGGATTCGAAGATAACCCTTCTAATACGCATTGATTTGAAGCTAAATCATGTGTTCGCATGGATTTGAAGCTACCTCGTTTGTTTCGCATGCTGTTAAAGCTAAGTCATGTATATCACAAGTATTTTCGGCTAAACCATTTGTTTCGCATGGATTCGAAGGTAACCCTTCTACTTCGCATTGATTTGAAGCTAAATCATGTGTTTCGCATGGATTTCAATCTAACTCGTTTGTTTCGCATGCTGTTGAAACTAAATCATGTATATCACAAGTATTTGAAGCTAAACCATTTGCTTCGCATGGATTCGAAGTTCAGCCTTCTACTTCGCATTGATTAGATGCTAAATCATGTGTTCGCATGGATTTGAAGCTACCTCGTTTGTTTCGCATGCTGTTAAAGCTAAGTCATGTATATCACAAGTATTTGCGGCTAAACCATTTGTTTCGCATGGATTCGAAGGTAACCCTTCTACTTCGCATTGATTTGAAGCTAAATCATGTGTTTCGCATGGATTTGAATCCAACTCGTTTGTTTCGCATGCTGTTGAAACTAAATCATGTATATCACAAGTATTTGAAGCTAAACCATTTGCTTCGCATGGATTCGAAGTTCAGGCCACTACTTCGCGGTGACTTGATGCTAATTCATGTGTTTCGCATGGATTTGAAGCTAACTCGTTTGTTTCGCAGGCAGTTGAAGCTGAATCATGTATATCACAAGTATTTGAAGCTAAACCATTTGTTTCGCATGGATTCGAAGATAAGCCTCCGACTTCGCATTGATTTGAAGCTAAATCATGTGTTCGCATGGATTTGAAGCTACCTCGTTTGTTTCGCATGCTGTTAAAGCTAAATCATGTATATCACAAGTATTTGAAGCTAAACCATTTGTTTCGCATGGATTCGAAGATAAGCCTTCTACTTCGCATTGATTTTAATCTAAATCATGTGTTTCGCATGGATTTGAAGCTAACTCGTTTGTTTCGCAAGCTGTTGAAGCTAAATCATGTATATCACAAGTATTTGATGCTATATCATATGTTTCGCATGGATTCGAAGATAACCCTTCTAATACGCATTGATTTGAAGCTAAATCATGTGTTCGCATGGATTTGAAGCTAACTCGTTTGTTTCGCATGCTGTTGAAGCTAAATCATGTATATCACAAGTATTTTCGGCTAAACCATTTGTTTCGCATGGATTCGAAGGTAACCCTTCTACTTCGCATTGATTTGAAGCTAAATAATGTGTTTCGCATGGATTTGAATCTAACTCGTTTGTTTCGCATGCTGTTGAAACTAAATCATGTATATCACAAGTATTTGAAGCTAAACCATTTGCTTCGCATGGATTCGAAGATCAGCCTTCTACTTCGCATTGATTAGATGCTAAATCATGTGTTCGCATGGATTTGAAGCTACCTCGTTTGTTTCGCATGCTGTTAAAGCTTAGTCATGTATATCACAAGTATTTGCGGCTAAACCATTTGTTTCGCATGGATTCGAAGGTAACCCTTCTACTTCGCATTGATTTGAAGCTAAATCATGTGTTTCGCATGGATTTGAATCTAACTCGTTTGTTTCGCATGCTGTTGAAACTAAATCATGTATATCACAAGTATTTGAAGCTAAACCATTTGCTTCGCATGGATTCGAAGTTCAGGCCTCTACTTCGCATTGATTAGATGCTAAATCATGTGTTTCGCATGGGTTTGAAGCTAATTCGTTTGTTTCGCCTGCATTTGAAGCCATATCACTTATATTTTCAAGTATGTGAAGCTAAATCATTCGTTTTGCATGGATTTGAAGCTAAGCCATCAACTTCGCGTTGACTTGATGCTAATTCATGTGTTTCGCATGGATTTGAAGCTAACTCGTTTGTTTCGCAGGCAGTTGAAGCTGAATCATGTATATCAAAAGTATTTGAAGCTAAACTATTCGTTTCGCATGGATTCGAATATAAGCCTTCCACTTCGCATTGATTTGAAGCTAAATCATGTGTTCCGCATGGATTTGAAGCTGACTCGTTTGTTTCGCATGCAGTTGAAGCTGAATCATGTATATCACAAGTATTTGCGGCTAAACCATTTGTTTCGCATGGATTCGAAGGTAACCCTTCTACTTCGCATTGATTTTAATCTAAATCATGTGTTTCGCATGGATCTGAAGCTAACTCGTTTGTTTCGCATGCTGTTGAAGCTAAATCATGTATATCACAAGTATTTGAAGCTAAACCATTTGTTTCGCATGGATTCGAAGATAAGCCCCCTACTTCGCATAGATTTGAAGCTAAATCGTGTGTTTCGCATGGATTTGAATCTAACTCGTTTGCTTCGCATGCTGCTGAAGCTAAATCAAGTGTATCACAAGTATTTGAAGCTAAACCATTTGTTTTGCATGGATTCGAAGATAACCCTTCTAATTCGCATTGATTTGAAGCTAAATCATGTGTTCGCATGGATTTGAAGCTACCTCGTTTGTTTCGCATGCTGTTAAAGCTAAGTCATGTATATCACAAGTATTTTCGGCTAAACCATTTTCTTCGCATGGATTCGAAAATCAGCCTTCTACTTCGCATTGATTAGATGCTAAATCATGTGTTTCGCATGGGTTTGAAGCTAACTCGTTTGTTTCGCCTGCATTTGAAGCCATATCATTTATATTTTCAAGTATGTGAAGCTAAATCATTCGTTTTGCATGGATTTGAAGCTAAGCCATCAACTTCGCGTTGACTTGATGCTAATTCATGTGTTTCGCATGGATTTGAAGCTAACTCGTTTGTTTCGCAGGCAGTTGAAGCTGAATCATGTATATCAAAAGTATTTGAAGCTAAACTATTCGTTTCGCATGGATTCGAATATAAGCCTCCTACTTCGCATTGATTTGAAGCTAAATCATGTGTTCGCATGGATTTGAAGCTAACTCGTTTGTTTCGCATGCTGTTGAAGCTAAATCATGTATATCACAAGTATTTGAAGCTAAACCATTTGTTTCGCATGGATTCGAAGATAAGCCTCCTACATCGCATTGATTTGATGCTAAATCAAGTGTTCGCATGGATTTGAATCTAACTCGTTTGCTTCGCATGCTGCTGAAGCTAAATCATGTATATCACAAGTATTTGAAGCTAAACCATTTGCTTCGCATGGATTCGAAGTTCAGGCCTCTACTTCGCATTGATTAGATGCTAAATCATGTGTTTCGCATGGGTTTGAAGCTAACTCGTTTGTTTCGCCTGCATTTGAAGCCATATCACTTATATTTTCAAGTATGTGAAGCTAAATCATTCGTTTTGCATGGATTTGAAGCTAAACCATCAACTTCGCGTTGACTTGATGCTAATTCATGTGTTTCGCATGGATTTGAAGCTAACTCGTTTGTTTCGCAGGCAGTTGAAGCTGAATCATGTATATCAAAAGTATTTGAAGCTAAACTATTCGTTTCGCATGGATTCGAATATAAGCCTTCCACTTCGCATTGATTTGAAGCTAAATCATGTGTTCCGCATGGATTTGAATCTGACTCGTTTGTTTCGCATGCAGTTGAAGCTGAATCATGTATATCACAAGTATTTGCGGCTAAACCATTTGTTTCGCATGGATTCGAAGGTAACCCTTCTACTTCGCATTGATTTTAATCTAAATCATGTGTTTCGCATGGATCTGAAGCTAACTCGTTTGTTTCGCATGCTGTTGAAGCTAAATCATGTATATCACAAGTATTTGAAGCTAAACCATTTGTTTCGCATGGATTCGAAGATAAGCCTCCTACATCGCATTGATTTGATGCTAAATCAAGTGTTCGCATGGATTTGAAGCTAACTCGTTTGCTTCGCATGCTGCTGAAGCTAAATCAAGTGTATCACAAGTATTTGAAGCTAAACCATTTGTTTTGCATGGATTCGAAGATCAGCCTTCTAATTCGCATTGATTTGAAGCTAAATCATGTGTTTCGCATGGATTTGAAGCTAACTCGTTTGTTTCGCATGCTGTTGAAGCTAAATCATGTATATCACAAGTATTTGAAGCTAAACCATTTGTTTCGCATGGATTCGAAGATAAGCCTCCTACTTCGCATTGATTTGAAGCTAAATCAAGTGTTCGCATGGATTTGAAGCTAACTCGTTTGTTTCGCATGCTGTTGAAGCTAAGTCATGTATATCACAAGTATTTGAAGCTAAACCATTTGCTTCGCATGGATTCGAAAATCAGCCTTCTACTTCGCATTGATTAGATGCTAAATCATGTGTTTCGCATGGGTTTGAAGCTAACTCGTTTGTTTCGCCGGCATTTGAAGCCATATCACTTATATTTTCAAGTATGTGAAGCTAAATCATTCGTTTTGCATGGATTTGAAGCTAAGCCATCAACTTCGCGTTGACTTGATGCATATTCATGTGTTTCGCATGGATTTGAAGCTAACTCGTTTGCTTCGCATGCTGTTGAAGCTAAATAAAGTGTATCACAAGTATTTGAAGCTAAACCATTTGTTTCGCATGGATTCGAAGATCAGCCTTCTACTTCGCATTGATTAGATGCTAAATCATGTGTTTCGCATGGATTTGAAGCTACCCCGTTTGTTTCGCATTCTGTTGAAGCTAAATCAAGTGTATCACAAGTATTTGAAGACAAACCATTTGCTTCGCATGGATTCGAAGCTCAGCCTTCTACTTCGCATTTATTAGATGGTAAATCATGCGTTTCGCATGGATTTGAAGCTAACTCGTTTGTTTCGCATTCTGTTGAAGCTAAATCATGCATATCACAAGTATTTGAAGCTAAACCATTTGTTTCGCATGGATTCGAAGATAAGCCTCCTACTTCGCATTAATTTGAAGCTAAATCATGTGTTCGCATGGATTTGAAGCTACCTCGTTTGTTTCGCATGCTGTTAAAGCTAAATCATGTATATCACAAGTATTTGAAGCTAAACCATTTGTTTCGCATGGATTCGAAGATAACCCTTCTAATTCGCGTTGATTTGAAGCTAAATCATGTGTTCGCATGGATTTGAAGCTACCTCGTTTGTTTCGCATGCTGTTAAAGCTAAGTCATGTATATCACAAGTATTTTCGGCTAAACCATTTGCTTCGCATGGATTCGAAGATCATCCTTCTACTTCGCATTGATTAGATGCTAAATCATGTGTTTCGCATGGGTTTGAAGCTAACTCGTTTGTTTCGCCTGCATTTGAAGCCATATCATTTATATTTTCATGTATGTGAAGCTAAATCATTCGTTTTGCATGGATTTGAAGCTAAGCCATCAACTTCGCGTTGACTTGATGCATATTCATGTGTTTCGCATGGATTTGAAGCTAACTCGTTTGCTTCGCATGCTGTTGAAGCTAAATAAAGTGTATCACAAGTATTTGAAGCTAAACCATTTGTTTCGCATGGATTCGAAGATCAGCCTTCTACTTCGCATTGATTAGATGCTAAATCATGTGTTTCGCATGGATTTGAAGCTAACTCGTTTGTTTCGCATGCTGTTGAAGCTAAATCATGTATATCACAAGTATTTGAAGCTATATCATATGTTTCGCATGGATTCGAAGACAACCCTTCTAATTCGCATTGATTTGAAACTAAATCATGTGTTTCGCATGGATTTGAAGCTAACTCGTTTGTTTCGCATGCTGTTGAAGCTAAGTCATGTATATCACAAGTATTTGAAGCTAAACCATTTGTTTCGCATGGATTGGAAGATAAGCCTCCTACCTCGCATTGATTTGAAGCTAATTCATGTGTTCGCATGGACTTGAAGCTACCTCGTTTGTTTCGCATTCTGTTGAAGCTAAATCAAGTGTATCACAAGTATTTGAAGCCAAACCATTTGCTTCGCATGGATTCGAAGCTCAGCCTTCTACTTCGCATTTATTAGATGGTAAATCATGCGTTTCGCATGGATTTGAAGCTAACTCGTTTGTTTCGCATTCTGTTGAAGCTAAATCATGCATATCACAAGTATTTGAAGCTAAACCATTTGTTTCGCATGGATTCGAAGATAAGCCTCCTACTTCGCATTAATTTGAAGCTAAATCATGTGTTCGCATGGATTTGAAGCTAACTCGTTTGTTTCGCATGCTGTTGAAGCTAAGTCATGTATATCACAAGTATTTGAAGCTAAACCATTTGTTTCGCATGGATTCGAAGATAAGCCTCCTACCTCGAATTGATTTGAAGCTAAATCATGTGTTCCGCATGGATTTGAAGCTGACTCGTTTGTTTCGCATGCAGTTGAAGCTGAATCATGTATATCACAAGTATTTGCGGCTAAACCATTTGATTCGCATGGATTCGAAGGTAACCCTTCTACTTCGCATTGATTTGGAGCTAAATCATGTGTTTCGCATGGATTTGAATCTAACTCGTTTGTTTCGCATGCTGTTGAATCTAAATCATGTATATCACAAGTATTTGAAGCTAAACCATTTGCTTCGCATGGATTCGAAAATCAGCCTTCTACTTCGCATTGATTAGATGCTAAATCATGTGTTTCGCATGGGTTTGAAGCTAACTCGTTTGTTTCGCCTGCATTTGAAGCCATATCACTTATATTTTCAAGTATGTGAAGCTAAATCATTCGTTTTGCATGGATTTGAAGCTAAGCCATCAACTTCGCGTTGACTTGATGCATATTCATGTGTTTCGCATGGATTTGAAGCTAACTCGTTTGCTTCGCATGCTGTTGAAGCTAAATAAAGTGTATCACAAGTATTTGAAGCTAAACCATTTGTTTCGCATGGATTCGAAGATCAGCCTTCCACTTCGCATTGATTTGATGCTAAATCATGTGTTTCGCATGGATTTGAAGCTAACTCGTTTGTTTCGCATGCTGTTGAAGCTAAATCATGTATATCACAAGTATTTGAAGCTATATTATTTGTTTCGCATGGATTCGAAGACAACCCTTCTAATTCGCATTGATTTGAAGCTAAATCATGTGTTTCGCATGGATTTGAAGCTAACTCGTTTGTTTCGCATGCAGTTGAAGCTAAGTCATGTATATCACAAGTATTTGAAGCTAAACCATTTGTTTCGCATGGATTGGAAGATAAGCCTCCTACCTCGCATTGATTTGAAGCTAATTCATGTGTTCGCATGGACTTGAAGCTACCTCGTTTGTTTCGCATTCTGTTGAAGCTAAATCATGTATATCACAAGTATTTGAAGCTAAACCATTTGTTTCGCATGGATTCGAAGATAAGCCTCCTACATCGCATTGATTTGATGCTAAATCAAGTGTTCGCATGGATTTGAAGCTAACTCGTTTGCTTCGCATGCTGCTGAAGCTAAATCAAGTGTATCACAAGTATTTGAAGCTAAACCATTTGTTTTGCATGGATTCGAAGATCAGCCTTCTACTTCGCATTGATTAGATTCTAAATCATGTGTTTCGCATGGATTTGAAGCTAACTCGTTTGTTTCGCATGCTGTTGAAGCTAAATCATGTATATCACAAGTATTTGAAACTATATCATTTGTTTCGCATGGATTCGAAGATTAGCCTTCTACTTCGCATTGATTAGATGCTAAATCATGTGTTTAGCATGGGTTTGAAGCTAACTCGTTTGTTTCGCATGCTGTTGAAGCTAAGTCATGTATATCACAAGTATTTGAAGCTAAACCATTTGTTTCGCATGGATTCGAAGATAAGCCTCCTACCTCGCATTGATTTGAAGCTAAATCATGTGTTCGCATGGACTTGAAGCTACCTCGTTTGTTTCGCATGCTGTTGAAGCTAAATAAAGTGTATCACAAGTATTTGAAGCTAAACCATTTGTTTCGCATGGATTCGAAGATCAGCCTTCTACTTCGCATTGATTAGATGCTAAATCATGTGTTTCGCATGGATTTGAAGCTAACTCGTTTGTTTCGCATGCTGTTGAAGCTAAATCATGTATATCACAAGTATTTGAAGCTATATCATATGTTTCGCATGGATTCGAAGACAACCCTTCTAATTCGCATTGATTTGAAGCTAAATCATGTGTTTCGCATGGATTTGAAGCTAACTCGTTTGTTTCGCATGCTGTTGAAGCTAAGTCATGTATATCACAAGTATTTGAAGCTAAACCATTTGTTTCGCATGGATTGGAAGATAAGCCTCCTACCTCGCATTGATTTGAAGCTAATTCATGTGTTCGCATGGACTTGAAGCTACCTCGTTTGTTTCGCATTCTGTTGAAGCTAAATCATGTATATCACAAGTATTTGAAGCTAAACCATTTGTTTCGCATGGATTCGAAGATAAGCCTCCTACATCGCATTGATTTGATGCTAAATCAAGTGTTCGCATGGATTTGAAGCTAACTCGTTTGCTTCGCATGCTGCTGAAGCTAAATCAAGTGTATCACAAGTATTTGAAGCTAAACCATTTGTTTTGCATGGATTCGAAGATGAGCCTTCTGCTTCGCATTGATTAGATTCTAAATCATGTGTTTCGCATGGATTTGAAGCTAACTCGTCTGTTTCGCATGCTGTTGAAGCTAAATCATGTATATCACAAGTATTTGAAACTATATCATTTGTTTCGCATGGATTCGAAGATTAGCCTTCTACTTCGCATTGATTAGATGCTAAATCATGTGTTTAGCATGGGTTTGAAGCTAACTCGTTTGTTTTGCATTCTGTTGAAGCTAAATCATGCATATCACAAGTATTTGAAGCTAAACCATTTGTTTCGCATGGATTCGAAGATAAGCCTCCTACCTCGCATTGATTTGAAGCTAAATCATGTGTTCGCATGGACTTGAAGCTACCTCGTTTGTTTCGCATTCTGTTGAAGCTAAATCAAGTGTATCACAAGTATTTGAAGCCAAACCATTTGCTTCGCATGGATTCGAAGCTCAGCCTTCTACTTCGCATTTATTAGATGGTAAATCATGCGTTTCGCATGGATTTGAAGCTAACTCGTTTGTTTCGCATTCTGTTGAAGCTAAATCATGCATATCACAAGTATTTGAAGCTAAACCATTTGTTTCGCATGGATTCGAAGATAAGCCTCCTACTTCGTATTAATTTGAAGCTAAATCATGTGTTCGCATGGATTTGAAGCTACCTCGTTAGTTTCGCATGCTGTTAAAGCTAAATCATGTATATCACAAGTATTTGGATCTAAACCATTTGTTTCGCATGGATTCGAAGATAAGCCTTCTACTTCGCATTGATTTTAATCTAAATCATGTGTTTCGCATGGATTTGAAGCTAACTCGTTTGTTTCGCAAGCTGTTGAAGCTATATCATGTATATCACAAGTATTTGAAGCTATATCATATGTTTCGCATGGATTCGAAGATAACCCTTCTAATTCGCATTGATTTGAAGCTAAATCATGTGTACGCATGGATTTGAAGCTACCTCGTTTGTTTCGCATGCTGTTAAAGCTAAGTCATGTATATCACAAGTATTTTCGGCTAAACCATTTGCTTCGCATGGATTCGAAGATCATCCTTCTACTTCGCATTGATTAGATGCTAAATCATGTGTTTCGCATGGATTTGAAGCTAACTCGTTTGTTTCGCATGCTGTTGAAGCTAAGTCATGTATATCACAAGTATTTGAAGCTAAACCATTTGTTTCGCATGGATTGGAAGATAAGCCTCCTACCTCGCATTGATTTGAAGCTAATTCATGTGTTCGCATGGACTTGAAGCTACCTCGTTTGTTTCGCATTCTGTTGAAGCTAAATCATGTATATCACAAGTATTTGAAGCTAAACCATTTGTTTCGCATGGATTCGAAGATAAGCCTCCTACATCGCATTGATTTGATGCTAAATCAAGTGTTCGCATGGATTTGAAGCTAACTCGTTTGCTTCGCAAGCTGCTGAAGCTAAATCAAGTGTATCACAAGTATTTGAAGCTAAACCATTTGTTTTGCATGGATTCGAAGATCAGCCTTCTACTTCGCATTGATTAGATTCTAAATCATGTGTTCGCATGGACTTGAAGCTACCTCGTTTGTTTCGCATTCTGTTGAAGCTAAATCAAGTGTATCACAAGTATTTGAAGCCAAACCATTTGCTTCGCATGGATTCGAAGCTCAGCCTTCTACTTCGCATTTATTAGATGGTAAATCATGCGTTTCGCATGGATTTGAAGCTAACTCGTTTGTTTCGCATTCTGTTGAAGCTAAATCATGCATATCACAAGTATTTGAAGCTAAACCATTTGTTTCGCATGGATTCGAAGATAAGCCTCCTACTTCGCATTGATTTTAATCTAAATCATGTGTTTCGCATGGATCTGAAGCTAACTCGTTTGTTTCGCATGCTGTTGAAGCTAAATCATGTATATCACAAGTATTTGAAGCTAAACCATTTGTTTCGCATGGATTCGAAGATAAGCCTCCTACATCGCATTGATTTGATGCTAAATCATGTGTTCGCATGGACTTGAAGCTACCTCGTTTGTTTCGCATGCTGTTGAAGCTAAATAAAGTGTATCACAAGTATTTGAAGCTAAACCATTTGTTTCGCATGGATTCGAAGATAAGCCTCCTACATCGCATTGATTTGATGCTAAATCAAGTGTTCGCATGGATTTGAATCTAACTCGTTTGCTTCGCATGCTGCTGAAGCTAAATCAAGTGTATCACAAGTATTTGAAGCTAAACCATTTGTTTTGCATGGATTCGAAGATAACCCTTCTAATTCGCATTGATTTGAAGCTAAATCATGTGTTCGCATGGATTTGAAGCTACCTCGTTTGTTTCGCATGCTGTTAAAGCTAAGTCATGTATATCACAAGTATTTTCGGCTAAACCATTTTCTTCGCATGGATTCGAAAATCAGCCTTCTACTTCGTATTGATTAGATGCTAAATCATGTGTTTCGCATGGGTTTGAAGCTAACTCGTTTGTTTCGCCTGCATTTGAAGCCATATCATTTATATTTTCAAGTATGTGAAGCTAAATCATTCGTTTTGCATGGATTTGAAGCTAAGCCATCAACTTCGCGTTGACTTGATGCTAATTCATGTGTTTCGCATGGATTTGAAGCTAACTCGTTTGTTTCGCAGGCAGTTGAAGCTGAATCATGTATATCAAAAGTATTTGAAGCTAAACTATTCGTTTCGCATGGATTCGAATATAAGCCTCCTACTTCGCATTGATTTGAAGCTAAATCATGTGTTCGCATGGATTTGAAGCTAACTCGTTTGTTTCGCATGCTGTTGAAGCTAAATCATGTATATCACAAGTATTTGAAGCTAAACCATTTGTTTCGCATGGATTCGAAGATAAGCCTCCTACATCGCATTGATTTGATGCTAAATCAAGTGTTCGCATGGATTTGAATCTAACTCGTTTGCTTCGCATGCTGCTGAAGCTAAATCATGTATATCACAAGTATTTGAAGCTAAACCATTTGCTTCGCATGGATTCGAAGTTCAGGCCTCTACTTCGCATTGATTAGATGCTAAATCATGTGTTTCGCATGGGTTTGAAGCTAACTCGTTTGTTTCGCCTGCATTTGAAGCCATATCACTTATATTTTCAAGTATGTGAAGCTAAATCATTCGTTTTGCATGGATTTGAAGCTAAACCATCAACTTCGCGTTGACTTGATGCTAATTCATGTGTTTCGCATGGATTTGAAGCTAACTCGTTTGTTTCGCAGGCAGTTGAAGCTGAATCATGTATATCAAAAGTATTTGAAGCTAAACTATTCGTTTCGCATGGATTCGAATATAAGCCTTCCACTTCGCATTGATTTGAAGCTAAATCATGTGTTCCGCATGGATTTGAATCTGACTCGTTTGTTTCGCATGCAGTTGAAGCTGAATCATGTATATCACAAGTATTTGCGGCTAAACCATTTGTTTCGCATGGATTCGAAGGTAACCCTTCTACTTCGCATTGATTTTAATCTAAATCATGTGTTTCGCATGGATCTGAAGCTAACTCGTTTGTTTCGCATGCTGTTGAAGCTAAATCATGTATATCACAAGTATTTGAAGCTAAACCATTTGTTTCGCATGGATTCGAAGATAAGCCTCCTACATCGCATTGATTTGATGCTAAATCAAGTGTTCGCATGGATTTGAAGCTAACTCGTTTGCTTCGCATGCTGCTGAAGCTAAATCAAGTGTATCACAAGTATTTGAAGCTAAACCATTTGTTTTGCATGGATTCGAAGATCAGCCTTCTAATTCGCATTGATTTGAAGCTAAATCATGTGTTTCGCATGGATTTGAAGCTAACTCGTTTGTTTCGCATGCTGTTGAAGCTAAATCATGTATATCACAAGTATTTGAAGCTAAACCATTTGTTTCGCATGGATTCGAAGATAAGCCTCCTACTTCGCATTGATTTGAAGCTAAATCAAGTGTTCGCATGGATTTGAAGCTAACTCGTTTGTTTCGCATGCTGTTGAAGCTAAGTCATGTATATCACAAGTATTTGAAGCTAAACCATTTGCTTCGCATGGATTCGAAAATCAGCCTTCTACTTCGCATTGATTAGATGCTAAATCATGTGTTTCGCATGGGTTTGAAGCTAACTCGTTTGTTTCGCCTGCATTTGAAGCCATATCACTTATATTTTCAAGTATGTGAAGCTAAATCATTCGTTTTGCATGGATTTGAAGCTAAGCCATCAACTTCGCGTTGACTTGATGCATATTCATGTGTTTCGCATGGATTTGAAGCTAACTCGTTTGCTTCGCATGCTGTTGAAGCTAAATAAAGTGTATCACAAGTATTTGAAGCTAAACCATTTGTTTCGCATGGATTCGAAGATCAGCCTTCTACTTCGCATTGATTAGATGCTAAATCATGTGTTTCGCATGGATTTGAAGCTACCCCGTTTGTTTCGCATTCTGTTGAAGCTAAATCAAGTGTATCACAAGTATTTGAAGACAAACCATTTGCTTCGCATGGATTCGAAGCTCAGCCTTCTACTTCGCATTTATTAGATGGTAAATCATGCGTTTCGCATGGATTTGAAGCTAACTCGTTTGTTTCGCATTCTGTTGAAGCTAAATCATGCATATCACAAGTATTTGAAGCTAAACCATTTGTTTCGCATGGATTCGAAGATAAGCCTCCTACTTCGCATTAATTTGAAGCTAAATCATGTGTTCGCATGGATTTGAAGCTACCTCGTTTGTTTCGCATGCTGTTAAAGCTAAATCATGTATATCACAAGTATTTGAAGCTAAACCATTTGTTTCGCATGGATTCGAAGATAACCCTTCTAATTCGCGTTGATTTGAAGCTAAATCATGTGTTCGCATGGATTTGAAGCTACCTCGTTTGTTTCGCATGCTGTTAAAGCTAAGTCATGTATATCACAAGTATTTTCGGCTAAACCATTTGCTTCGCATGGATTCGAAGATCATCATTCTACTTCGCATTGATTAGATGCTAAATCATGTGTTTCGCATGGGTTTGAAGCTAACTCGTTTGTTTCGCCTGCATTTGAAGCCATATCATTTATATTTTCATGTATGTGAAGCTAAATCATTCGTTTTGCATGGATTTGAAGCTAAGCCATCAACTTCGCGTTGACTTGATGCATATTCATGTGTTTCGCATGGATTTGAAGCTAACTCGTTTGCTTCGCATGCTGTTGAAGCTAAATAAAGTGTATCACAAGTATTTGAAGCTAAACCATTTGTTTCGCATGGATTCGAAGATCAGCCTTCTACTTCGCATTGATTAGATGCTAAATCATGTGTTTCGCATGGATTTGAAGCTAACTCGTTTGTTTCGCATGCTGTTGAAGCTAAATCATGTATATCACAAGTATTTGAAGCTATATCATATGTTTCGCATGGATTCGAAGACAACCCTTCTAATTCGCATTGATTTGAAACTAAATCATGTGTTTCGCATGGATTTGAAGCTAACTCGTTTGTTTCGCATGCTGTTGAAGCTAAGTCATGTATATCACAAGTATTTGAAGCTAAACCATTTGTTTCGCATGGATTGGAAGATAAGCCTCCTACCTCGCATTGATTTGAAGCTAATTCATGTGTTCGCATGGACTTGAAGCTACCTCGTTTGTTTCGCATTCTGTTGAAGCTAAATCAAGTGTATCACAAGTATTTGAAGCCAAACCATTTGCTTCGCATGGATTCGAAGCTCAGCCTTCTACTTCGCATTTATTAGATGGTAAATCATGCGTTTCGCATGGATTTGAAACTAACTCGTTTGTTTCGCATTCTGTTGAAGCTAAATCATGCATATCACAAGTATTTGAAGCTAAACCATTTGTTTCGCATGGATTCGAAGATAAGCCTCCTACTTCGCATTAATTTGAAGCTAAATCATGTGTTCGCATGGATTTGAAGCTAACTCGTTTGTTTCGCATGCTGTTGAAGCTAAGTCATGTATATCACAAGTATTTGAAGCTAAACCATTTGTTTCGCATGGATTCGAAGATAAGCCTCCTACCTCGAATTGATTTGAAGCTAAATCATGTGTTCCGCATGGATTTGAAGCTGACTCGTTTGTTTCGCATGCAGTTGAAGCTGAATCATGTATATCACAAGTATTTGCGGCTAAACCATTTGATTCGCATGGATTCGAAGGTAACCCTTCTACTTCGCATTGATTTGGAGCTAAATCATGTGTTTCGCATGGATTTGAATCTAACTCGTTTGTTTCGCATGCTGTTGAATCTAAATCATGTATATCACAAGTATTTGAAGCTAAACCATTTGCTTCGCATGGATTCGAAAATCAGCCTTCTACTTCGCATTGATTAGATGCTAAATCATGTGTTTCGCATGGGTTTGAAGCTAACTCGTTTGTTTCGCCTGCATTTGAAGCCATATCACTTATATTTTCAAGTATGTGAAGCTAAATCATTCGTTTTGCATGGATTTGAAGCTAAGCCATCAACTTCGCGTTGACTTGATGCATATTCATGTGTTTCGCATGGATTTGAAGCTAACTCGTTTGCTTCGCATGCTGTTGAAGCTAAATAAAGTGTATCACAAGTATTTGAAGCTAAACCATTTGTTTCGCATGGATTCGAAGATCAGCCTTCCACTTCGCATTGATTTGATGCTAAATCATGTGTTTCGCATGGATTTGAAGCTAACTCGTTTGTTTCGCATGCTGTTGAAGCTAAATCATGTATATCACAAGTATTTGAAGCTATATTATTTGTTTCGCATGGATTCGAAGACAACCCTTCTAATTCGCATTGATTTGAAGCTAAATCATGTGTTTCGCATGGATTTGAAGCTAACTCGTTTGTTTCGCATGCAGTTGAAGCTAAGTCATGTATATCACAAGTATTTGAAGCTAAACCATTTGTTTCGCATGGATTGGAAGATAAGCCTCCTACCTCGCATTGATTTGAAGCTAATTCATGTGTTCGCATGGACTTGAAGCTACCTCGTTTGTTTCGCATTCTGTTGAAGCTAAATCATGTATATCACAAGTATTTGAAGCTAAACCATTTGTTTCGCATGGATTCGAAGATAAGCCTCCTACATCGCATTGATTTGATGCTAAATCAAGTGTTCGCATGGATTTGAAGCTAACTCGTTTGTTTCGCATGCTGTTGAAGCTAAGTCATGTATATCACAAGTATTTGAAGCTAAACCATTTGTTTCGCATGGATTCGAAGATAAGCCTCCTACCTCGCATTGATTTGAAGCTAAATCATGTGTTCGCATGGACTTGAAGCTACCTCGTTTGTTTCGCATGCTGTTGAAGCTAAATAAAGTGTATCACAAGTATTTGAAGCTAAACCATTTGTTTCGCATGGATTCGAAGATCAGCCTTCTACTTCGCATTGATTAGATGCTAAATCATGTGTTTCGCATGGATTTGAAGCTAACTCGTTTGTTTCGCATGCTGTTGAAGCTAAATCATGTATATCACAAGTATTTGAAGCTATATCATATGTTTCGCATGGATTCGAAGACAACCCTTCTAATTCGCATTGATTTGAAGCTAAATCATGTGTTTCGCATGGATTTGAAGCTAACTCGTTTGTTTCGCATGCTGTTGAAGCTAAGTCATGTATATCACAAGTATTTGAAGCTAAACCATTTGTTTCGCATGGATTGGAAGATAAGCCTCCTACCTCGCATTGATTTGAAGCTAATTCATGTGTTCGCATGGACTTGAAGCTACCTCGTTTGTTTCGCATTCTGTTGAAGCTAAATCATGTATATCACAAGTATTTGAAGCTAAACCATTTGTTTCGCATGGATTCGAAGATAAGCCTCCTACATCGCATTGATTTGATGCTAAATCAAGTGTTCGCATGGATTTGAAGCTAACTCGTTTGCTTCGCATGCTGCTGAAGCTAAATCAAGTGTATCACAAGTATTTGAAGCTAAACCATTTGTTTTGCATGGATTCGAAGATGAGCCTTCTGCTTCGCATTGATTAGATTCTAAATCATGTGTTTCGCATGGATTTGAAGCTAACTCGTCTGTTTCGCATGCTGTTGAAGCTAAATCATGTATATCACAAGTATTTGAAACTATATCATTTGTTTCGCATGGATTCGAAGATTAGCCTTCTACTTCGCATTGATTAGATGCTAAATCATGTGTTTAGCATGGGTTTGAAGCTAACTCGTTTGTTTTGCATTCTGTTGAAGCTAAATCATGCATATCACAAGTATTTGAAGCTAAACCATTTGTTTCGCATGGATTCGAAGATAAGCCTCCTACCTCGCATTGATTTGAAGCTAAATCATGTGTTCGCATGGACTTGAAGCTACCTCGTTTGTTTCGCATTCTGTTGAAGCTAAATCAAGTGTATCACAAGTATTTGAAGCCAAACCATTTGCTTCGCATGGATTCGAAGCTCAGCCTTCTACTTCGCATTTATTAGATGGTAAATCATGCGTTTCGCATGGATTTGAAGCTAACTCGTTTGTTTCGCATTCTGTTGAAGCTAAATCATGCATATCACAAGTATTTGAAGCTAAACCATTTGTTTCGCATGGATTCGAAGATAAGCCTCCTACTTCGTATTAATTTGAAGCTAAATCATGTGTTCGCATGGATTTGAAGCTACCTCGTTAGTTTCGCATGCTGTTAAAGCTAAATCATGTATATCACAAGTATTTGGATCTAAACCATTTGTTTCGCATGGATTCGAAGATAAGCCTTCTACTTCGCATTGATTTTAATCTAAATCATGTGTTTCGCATGGATTTGAAGCTAACTCGTTTGTTTCGCAAGCTGTTGAAGCTATATCATGTATATCACAAGTATTTGAAGCTATATCATATGTTTCGCATGGATTCGAAGATAACCCTTCTAATTCGCATTGATTTGAAGCTAAATCATGTGTACGCATGGATTTGAAGCTACCTCGTTTGTTTCGCATGCTGTTAAAGCTAAGTCATGTATATCACAAGTATTTTCGGCTAAACCATTTGCTTCGCATGGATTCGAAGATCATCCTTCTACTTCGCATTGATTAGATGCTAAATCATGTGTTTCGCATGGATTTGAAGCTAACTCGTTTGTTTCGCATGCTGTTGAAGCTAAGTCATGTATATCACAAGTATTTGAAGCTAAACCATTTGTTTCGCATGGATTGGAAGATAAGCCTCCTACCTCGCATTGATTTGAAGCTAATTCATGTGTTCGCATGGACTTGAAGCTACCTCGTTTGTTTCGCATTCTGTTGAAGCTAAATCATGTATATCACAAGTATTTGAAGCTAAACCATTTGTTTCGCATGGATTCGAAGATAAGCCTCCTACATCGCATTGATTTGATGCTAAATCAAGTGTTCGCATGGATTTGAAGCTAACTCGTTTGCTTCGCAAGCTGCTGAAGCTAAATCAAGTGTATCACAAGTATTTGAAGCTAAACCATTTGTTTTGCATGGATTCGAAGATCAGCCTTCTACTTCGCATTGATTAGATTCTAAATCATGTGTTCGCATGGACTTGAAGCTACCTCGTTTGTTTCGCATTCTGTTGAAGCTAAATCAAGTGTATCACAAGTATTTGAAGCCAAACCATTTGCTTCGCATGGATTCGAAGCTCAGCCTTCTACTTCGCATTTATTAGATGGTAAATCATGCGTTTCGCATGGATTTGAAGCTAACTCGTTTGTTTCGCATTCTGTTGAAGCTAAATCATGCATATCACAAGTATTTGAAGCTAAACCATTTGTTTCGCATGGATTCGAAGATAAGCCTCCTACTTCGCATTAATTTGAAGCTAAATCATGTGTTCGCATGGATTTGAAGCTACCTCGTTTGTTTCGCATGCTGTTAAAGCTAAATCATGTATATCACAAGTATTTGAAGCTATATCATATGTTTCGCATGGATTCGAAGATAACCCTTCTAATTCGCATTGATTTGAAGCTAAATCATGTGTACGCATGGATTTGAAGCTACCTCGTTTGTTTCGCATGCTGTTAAAGCTAAGTCATGTATATCACAAGTATTTTCGGCTAAACCATTTGCTTCGCATGGATTCGAAGATCATCCTTCTACTTCGCATTGATTAGATGCTAAATCATGTGTTTCGCATGGGTTTGAAGCTAACTCGTTTGTTTCGCCTGCATTTGAAGCCATATCACTTATATTTTCAAGTATGTGAAGCTAAATCATTCGTTTTGCATGGATTTGAAGCTAAGCCATCAACTTCGCGTTGACTTGATGCTTATTCATGTGTTTCGCATGGATTTGAAGCTAACTCGTTTGTTTGGCAGGCAGTTGAAGCTGAATCATGTATATCAAAAGTATTTGAAGCTAAACTATTCGTTTCGCATGGATTCGAAGATAAGCCTTTCACTTCGCATTGATTTGAAGCTAAATCATGTGTTCCGCATGGATTTGAAGCTGACTCGTTTGTTTCGCATGTAGTTGAAGCTGAATCATGTATATCACAAGTATTTGCGGCTAAACCATTTGTTTCGCATGGATTCGAAGGTAACCCTTCTACTTCGCATTGATTTTAATCTAAATCATGTGTTTCGCATGGATTTGAAGCTAACTCGTTTGTTTCGCATGCTGTTGAAGCTAAATCATGTATATCACAAGTATTTGAAGCTAAACCATTTGTTTCGCATGGATTCGAAGATCAGCCTTCTACTAAGCATTGACTAGATGCTAAATCATGTGTTTTGCATGGATTTGAAGCTAACTCGTTTGTTTCGCATGCTGTTGAAACTAAATCATGTATAGCACAAGTATTTGAAGCTATATCACTTATATTCACAAGTATGTGAAGCTAAATCATTCTTTTCGCATGTATTTGAATCAAAGCCATCAACTTCATGTTGACTTGATACTAAATCATGTTTTTCGTTTGGACTTGAAGCTAACTCGTTTGTTTAGCATGTTGTTGAAGCTAAATCATGTATATCACAAGTATTTGAAGCTATATCATATGTTTCGCATGGATTCGAAGATAACCCTTCTAATTCGCATTTATTTGAAGCTAAATTATGTGTTTCGCATGGATTTGAAGCTAACTCGTTTGTTTCGCATGCTGTTGAAGCTAAGTCATGTATATCACAAGTATTTGAAGCTAAACCATTTGTTTCGCATGGATTCGAAGATAAGCCTCCTACCTCGAATTGATTTGAAGCTAAATCATGTGTTCGCATGGACTTGAATCTACCTCGTTTGTTTCGCATGCAGTTGAAGCTAAATCATGCATATCACAAGTATTTGCTGCTAAACCATTTGTTTCGCATGGATTCGAAGGTAACCCTTCTACTACGCATTGATTTGAAGCTAAATCATATGTTTCGCATGGATTTGATGCTAACTCGTTTGTTTCGCATGCAGTTGAAGCTGAATCATGTATATCACAAGTATTTGAACCTAAACTATTCGTTTCGCATGGATTCGAGGATAAGCCTTCCACTCCGCATTGATTTGAAACTAAATCATGTGTTTCGCATGGATTTGAATCGAACTCGTTTGTTTCGCATGCTGTTGAAGCTAAATCATGTATATCACAAGTATTTGAAGTTAAACAATTTGTTTCGCATGGATTCGAAGATAACCCATGTACTTCGCATTGATTTGAAGCTAAATCATGTGTTTCGCATGGATTTGAATCGTACTCGTTTGTTTCGCATGCTGTTGAAGCTAAATCATGTATATCACAAGTATTTGAAGTTAAACAATTTGTTTCGCATGGATTCGAAGATAACCCATGTACTTCGCATTGATTTGAAGCTAAATCATGTGTTTCCCATGGATTTGAATTGAACTCGTTTGTTTCGCATGCTGTTGAAGCTAAATCAAGTGTATCAGAAGTATTTGAAGCCAAACCATTTGCTTCGCATGGATTCGAAGATCAGCCTTCTACTTCGCATTGATTTGAAGCTAAATCATGTGTTCGCATGGATTTGAAACTACCTCGTTTGTTTCGCATGCAGTTGAAGCTAAATCATGTATATCACAAGTATTTGAAGCTAAACCATTTGTTTCGCATGGATTCGATGATAATCCATCTACTTCGCATTGATTTGAAGCTAAATCATGTGTTCGCACGTATTTGAAGCTAACTCGTTTGTTTTGCATGCTGTTGAAGCTGAATCATGTATATCACAAGTATTTGAAGCTATATCATATGTTTCGCATGGATTCGAAGATAACCCTTCTAATTCGCATTGATTTGAAGCTAAATCTTGTGTTTCGCATGGATTTGAAGCTAACTCGTTTTTTTTGCATGCAGTTGAAGCTAAATCATGTATATCACAAGTATTTGCAGTTAAACCATTTGTTTCGCATGGATTCGAAGATAAGCCTTCTACTTCGCATTGATTTGAAGCTAAATCATGTGTTTCGCATGAATTTGAATCTAACTCGTTTGTTTCGCATGCTGTTGAAACTAAATCATGTATATCACAAGTATTTGAAGCTATATCATATGTTTCGCTTGGATTCCAAGATAACCCTACTAATTCGCATTGATTTGAAGCTAATCATGTGTTTCGCATGGATTTGAAGCTAACTCGTTTGTTTCGCATGCTGTTGAAGCTAAATCATGTATATCACAAGTATTTGAAGCTAAACCATTTGTTCCGCATGGATTCGAAGATAAGCCTCCTACTTCGCATTGATTTGAAGCTAAATCATGTGTTCGCATGGATTTGAAGCTAACTCGTTTGTTTCGCATGCTGTTGAAGCTAAATCATGTATATCACAAGTATTTGAAGCTAAACCATTTGTTTCGCATGGATTCGAAGATAAGCCTTCTACTTCGCATTGATTTTAATCTAAATCATGTGTATCGCATGGATTTGCTGCTAACTCGTTTGTTTCGCATGCAGTTGAAGCTGAATCATGTATATCACAAGTATTTGAAGCTAAACTATTCGTTTCGCATGGATTCGAAGATAAGCCTTCCACTTCGCATTGATTTGAAGCTAAATCATGTGTTCGCACGGATTTGAAGCTACCTCGTTTGTTTCGCATGCTGTTCAAGCTAAATAATGTATATCACAAGTATTTGAAGCTAAACCATTTGTTACGCATGGATTCGAAGATCAGCCTTCTACTTCGCATTGATTTAAGGCTAAATCATGTGTTCCGCATGGATTTTAAGCTAACTCGTTTTTTCGCAATGCAGTTGAAGCTAAATCATGTATATCACAAGTATTTGTAGCTAAACCATTTGTTACGCATGGATTCGAAGATCAGCCTTCTACTTCGCATTGATTTAAGGCTAAATCATATGTTCCGCATGGATTTTAAGCTAACTCGTTTTTTTGCAATGCAGTTGAAGCTAAATCATGTATATCACAAGTATTTGAAGCTATATCATATGTTTCGCATGGATTCAAATATAACCCTTCTAATTCGCATTAATTTGAAGCAAAATCATGTGTTTCGCATGGATTTGAAGCTAACTCGTTTGTTTCGCATGCTGTTGAAGCTAAATCATGTATATCACAAGTATTTGAAGCTAAACCATTTGTTTCGCATGGATTCGAAGATAAGCCTCCTACTTCGCATTGATTTGAAGCTAAATCATGTGTTCGCACGGATTTGAAGCTAACTCGTTTGATTTGCATGCTGTTGAAGCTGAATCATGTATATCACAAGTGTTTGAAGCGATATCATATGTATCGCATGGATTCGAAGATAACCCTTCTTATTCGCATTGATTTTAATCTAAATCATGTGTATCGCATGGATTTGAAGCTAACTCGTCTTTTTCGCATGCTGTTGAAGCTAAATCAAGTATATCACAAGTATTTGAAGTTAAACCAATTGTTTCGCATGGATTCGATGATAATCCATCTACTTAGCATTGATTTGAAGCTAAATCATGTGTTTCGCATGAATTTGAATCTAACTCGTTTGTTTCGCATGCAGTTGAAGTTAATTCATGTATACCTCAAGTATTTGCAGCTAAACCATTTGTTTCGCATGGATTCGATGATAATCCATCTACTTCGCATTGATTTGGAGCTAAATCATGTGTTCGCATGGATTTGAATCTAACTCGTTTGTTTCGCACGCTGTTGAAGCTAAATCAAGTGTATCACAAGTATTTGAAGCTAAACTATTTGCTTCGCATGGATTCGAAGATGAGCCTTCTACTTCGCATTTATTAGATGCTAAATCATGTGTGTCGCATGGATTTGAAGCTAACTCGTTTGTTTCGCATGCAGTTGAAGTTAAATCATGTATATAACAAGTATTTGCAGCTAAACCATTTGTTTCGCATGGATTCGAAGATAACCCTTCTACTTCGCATTGATTTCAAGTTTAATCATGTGTTTCGCATGAATTTGAATCTAACTCGTTTGTTTCGCATGCAGTTGAAGCTAAATCATGTATATCACAAGTATTTGCAGCTAAACCATTTGTTTCGCATGGATTCGAAGATAAGCCTTCTACTTCGCATTGATTTTAATCTAAATCATGTGTATCGCATGGATTTGATGCTAACTCGTTTGTTTTGCATGGCTGTAGAAGCTGAATCATGTATATCACAATTATTTGAAGCTATATCATATGTTTCGCATGGATTCGAAGATAACCCTTCTAATTCGCATTGATTTGAAGCTAAATCATGTGTTTCGCATGGATTCGAAGATAAGCCTTCTACTTCGCATTGATTTTTAATCTAAATCATGTGTATCGCATGGATTCGAAGATAACCCTTCTAATTCGCATTGATTTGAAGCTAAATCATTGTGTTTCGCATGGATTAGAAGCTAACTCGTTTGTTTCGCATGCTGTTGAAGCTAAATCAAGTATATCACAAGTATTTGAAGTTAAACCATTTGTTTCGCATGGATTCGATGATAATCCATCTACTTCGCATTGATTTGAAGCTAAATCATGTGTTTCGCATGAATTTGAATCTAACTCGTTTGTTTCGCATGCTGTTGAAACTAAATCATGTATATCACAAGTATCTTGAAGCTATATCATATGTTTCGCTTGGATTCCAAGATAACCCTACTAATTCGCATTGATTTGAAGCTAAATCATGTGTTTCGCATGGATTTGAAGCTAACTCGTTTGTTTCGCATGCTGTTGAAGCTAAAATCATGTATATCACAAGTATTTGCAGCTAAACCATTTGTTTCGCATGGATTCGAAGATAAGCCTTCTACCCTCGCATTGATTTTAATCTAAATCATGTGTATCGCATGGATTTGATGCTAACTCGTTTGTTTTGCATGCTGTTGAAGCTGAATCATGTATATCCAATTATTTGAAGCTATATCATATGTTTCGCATGGATTCGAAGATAACCCCTTCTAATTCGCATTGATTTGAAGCTAAATCATGTGTTTCGCATGGATTCGAAGATAAGCCTTCTACTTCGCATTGATTTTAATCTAAATCATGTGTATCGCATGGATTCGAAGATAACCCTTCTAATTCGCATTGATTAGAAGCTAAATCATGTGTTTCGCATGGATTCGAAGATAAGCCTTCTACTTCGCATTGATTTTAATCTAAATCATGTGTATTGCATGGATTCGAAGATAACACCCTTCTAATTCGCATTGATTTGAAGCTAAATCATGTGTTTCGCATGGATTTGATGCTAACTCGTTTGTTTGCATGCTGTTGAAGCTGAATCATGTATATCACAATTATTTGAAGCTATATCATATGTTTCGCATGGATTCGAAGATAACCCTTCTAATTCGCATTGATTTGAAGCTAAATCATGTGTTTCGCATGGATTCGAAGATAAGCCTTCTACTTCGCATTGATTTTAATCTAAATCATGTGTATCGCATGGATTCGAAGATAACCATTCTAATTCGCATTGATTTGAAGCTAAATCATGTGTTTTCGCATGGATTAGAAGCTAACTCGTTTGTTTCGCATGCTGTTGAAGCTAAATCAAGTATATCACAAGTATTTGAAGTTAAACCATTTGTTTCGCATGGATTCGATGATAATCCATCTACTTCGCATTGATTTGAAGCTAAATCATGTGTTTCGCATGAATTTGAATCAAACTCGTTTGTTTCGCATGCTGTTGAAAACTAAATCATGTATATCACAAGTTATTTGAAGCTATATCATATGTTTCAGCTTGGATTCCAAGATAACCCTACTAATTCGCATTGATTTGAAGCTAAATCATGTGTTTCGCATGATTTGAAGCTAACTCGTTTGTTTCGCATGCTGTTGAAGCTAAATCGTGTATATCACAAGTATTTGAAGCTAAACCATTTGTTCCGCATGGATTCGAAGATAAGCCTCCTACTTCGCATTGATTTGAAGCTAAATCATGTGTTTCGCATGAATTTGACTCTAACTCGTTGTTTCGCATGCAGTTGAAGCTAAATCATGTATATCACAAGTATTTGCAGCTAAACCATTTGTTACGCATGGATTCGAAGATCAGCCTTCTACTTCGCATTGATTTAAGGCTAAATCATGTGTTCCGCATGGATTTTAAGCTAACTTGTTTGTTTCGCATGCAGTTGAAGTTAAATCATGTATATCACAAGTATTTGCAGCTAAACCATTTGTTTCGCATGGATTCGAAGATAACCCTTCTACTTCGCATTGATTTCAAGTTAAATCATGTGTTTCGCATGGATTTGAATCTAAACTGGTTTCTTTCGTATGCTGTTGAAGCTAAATCATGAATATCACAAGTATATGAAGCTAATCCATTTGTTTCGCATGGATTCGAAGATAAGCCTCCCTACTTCGCATTGATTTGAAGCTAAATCATGTGTTTCGCATGGAGTTGAATCTAACTCGTTGTTTCGCATGCTGTTGAAGCTAAATCAAGTGTATCACAAGTATTTGAAGCCAAATCATTTGCTTTCGCATGGATTCGAAGATAAGCCTCCTACTTCGCATTGATTTGAAGCTAAATCAGGTGTTCGCATGGATTTGAAGCTACCTTCGTTTGTTTCGCATGCTGTTCAAGCTAAATCATGTATATCACTAGTATTTGAAGCTAAACCATTTGTTACGCATGGATTCGAAGATCAGCCTTCTACTTAGGCTAAATCATGTGTTCCGCATGGATTTTAAGCTAACTCGTTTGTTTCGCATGCAGTTGAAGTTAAATCATGTATGTCACAAGTATTTGCAGCTAAACCATTTGTTTCGCATGGATTCGAAGATAACCCTTCTACTTCACATTGATTTCAAGTTAAATCATGTGTTTCGCATGGATTTGAATCTAACTCGTTTCTTTCGTATGCTGTTGAAGCTAAATCATGAATATCACAAGTATATGAAGCTAATCCATTTGTTTCGCATGGATTCGAAGATAAGCCTCCTACTTCGCATTGATTTGAAGCTAAATCATGTGTTTCGCATGGAGTTGAAGCTAACTCGTTTGTTTCGCATGCTGTTGAAGCTAAATCATGTATATCACAAGTATTTGAAGCTATATCATATGTTTCGCATGGATTCGAAGATAACCCTTCTAATTCGCATTGATTTGTAGCTAAATCATGCGTTTCGCATGGATTTGAAGCTAACTCGTTTTTTTCGCATGCTGTTGAAACTAAATCATGTATGTCACAAGTATTTGAAGCTATATCATATGTTTCGCATGGATTCGAAGATAATCCATCTACTTCGCATTGATTTGAAGCTAAATCATGTGTTTCGCATGGATTTGAATCTAACTCGTTTGTTTCGCACGCTGTTGAAGCTAAATCAAGTGTATCACAAGTATTTGAAGCTAAACCATTTGCTTCGCATGGATTCGAAGATCAGTCTTCCACTTCGCATTTATTAGATGCTAAATCATGTGTTTCGCAAGGATTTGAAGCTAACTCGTTTGTTTCGCATGCTGTTGAAGCTAAATCATGTATAACACAAGTATTTGAAGCTATATCATATGTTTCGCATGGATTCGAAGATAAACCTTCTAATTCGCATTGATTTGAAGCTAAATCATGTGTTTCGCATGGACTTGAAGCTAACTCGTTTGTTTCGCATGCTGTTGAAGCTAAATCAAGTACATCACAAGTATTTGAAGTTAAACCATTTGTTTCGCATGGATTCGATGATAATCCATCTACTTCGCATTGATTTGAAGCTAAATCATGTGTTTCGCATGAATTTGAATCTAACTTGTTTGTTTCGCATGCTGTTGAAACTAAATCATGTATATCACAAGTATTTGAAGCTATATCATATGTTTCGCTTGGATTCCAAGATAACCCTACTAATTCGCATTGATTTGAAGCTAAATCATGTGTTTCGCATGGATTTGAAGCTAACTCGTTTGTTTCGCATGCTGTTGAAGCTAAATCATGTATATCACAAGTATTTGAAGCTAAACCGTTTGTTCCGCATGGATTCGAAGATAAGCCTCCTACTTCGCATTGATTTGAAGCTAAATCATGTGTTCGTATGGATTTGAAGCTAAATCATGTATATCACAAGTATTTGAAGCTAAACCATTTGTTCCGCATGGATTCGAAGATAAGCCTTCTACTTCGCATTGATTTTAATCTAAATCATGTGTTCGCATGGATTTGAAGCTAACTCGTTTGTTTCGCATGCTGTTGAAGCTAAATCATGTATATCACAAGTATTTGAAGCTAAACCATTTGTTTCGCATGGATTCGAAGATAAGCCTTCTACTTCGCATTGACTTTAATCTAAATCATGTGTATCGCATGGATTTGATGCTAACTCGTTTGTTTCGCATGCAGTTGAAGCTGAATCATGTATATCTCAAGTATTTGAAGCTAAACTATTCGTTTCGCATGGATTCGAAGATAAGCCTTCCACTTCGCATTGATTTGAAGCTAAATCATGTGTTCGCATGGATTTGAAGCTAACTCGTTTGTTTCGCATGCTGTTGAAGCTAAATCATGTATATCACAAGTATTTGAAGCTAAACCATTTGTTTCGCATGGATTCGAAAATAAGCCTTCTACTTCGCATTGATTTTAATCTAAATCATGTGTATCGCATGGATTTGATGCTAACTCGTTTGTTTCGCATGCAGTTGAAGCTGAATCATGTATATCACAAGTATTTGAAGCTAAACTATTCGTTTCGCATGGATTCGAAGATAAGCCTTCCACTTCGCATTGATTTGAAGCTAAATCATGTGTTTCGCATGGATTTGAAGTTAAGTCGTTTGTTTCGCATGCAGTTGAAGTTAAATCATGTATATCTCAAGTATTTGCAGCTAAACCATTTGTTTCGCATGGATTCAATGATAATGCATCTACTTCGCATTGATTTGGAGCTAAATCATGTGTTCGCATGGATTTGAAGCTAACTCGTTTGTTTCGCATGCTGTTGCAGCTAAATCAAGTATATCACAAGTATTTGAAGTTAAACCATTTGTTTCGCATGGATTCGATGATAATCCATCTACTTCGCATTGATTTGAAGCTAAATCATGTGTTTCGCATGAATTTGAATCTAACTCGTTTGTTTCGCATGCTGTTGAAACTAAATCATGTATATCACAAGTATTTGAAGCTATATCATATGTTTCGCTTGGATTCCAAGATAACCCTACTAATTCGCATTGATTTGAAGCTAAATCATGTGTTTCGCATGGATTTGAAGCTAACTCGTTTGTATCGCATGCTGTTGAAGCTAAATCATGTATATCACAAGTATTTGAAGCTAAACCATTTGTTCCGCATGGATTCGAAGATAAGCCTCCTACTTCGCATTGATTTGAAGCTAAATCATGTGTATCGCATGGATTCGAGGATAACCCTTCTAATTCGCATTGATTTGAAGCTAAATCATGTGTTTCGCATGGATTTGAAGCTAACTCGTTTGTTTCGCATGCTGTTGAAGCTAAATCAAGTATATCACAAGTATTTGAAGTTAAACCATTTGTTTCGCATGGATTCGATGATAATCCATCTACTTCGCATTGATTTGAAGCTAAATCATGTGTTTCGCATGAATTTGAATCTAACTCGTTTGTTTCGCATGCTGTTGAAACTAAATCATGTATATCACAAGTATTTGAAGCTATATCATATGTTTCGCTTGGATACCAAGATAACCCTACTAATTCGCATTGATTTGAAGCTAAATCATGTGTTTCGCATGGATTTGAAGCTAACTCGTTTGTTTCGCATGCTGTTGAAGCTAAATCATGTATATCACAACTATTTGAAGCTAAACCATTTGTTCCGCATGGATTCGAAGATAAGCCTCCTACTTCGCATTGATTTGAAGCTAAATCATGAGTTCGCATGGATTTGAAGCTAACACGTTTGTTTCGCATGCTGTTGAAGCTGAATCATGTATATCACAAATATTTGAAGCTAAACTATTCGTTTCGCATGGATTCGAAGATAAGCCTTCCACTTCGCATTGATTTGAAGCTAAATCATGTGTTCGCATGGATTTGAAGCTGACTCGTTTGTTTCGCATTCTGTTGAAGCTAAGTCATGTATATCACAAGTATTTGAAGCTAAACCATTTGTTTCGCATGGATTCGAAGATAAGCCTCCTACCTCGCATTGATTTGAAGCTAAATCATGTGTTCGCATGGACTTGAAGCTACCTCGTTTGTTTCGCATTCTGTTGAAGCTAAATCAAGTGTATCACAAGTATTTGAAGCCAAACCATTTGTTTCGCTTGGATACCAAGATAACCCTACTAATTCGCATTCATTTGAAGCTAAATCATGTGTTTCGCATGGATTTGAAGCTAACTCGTTTGTTTCGCATGCTGTTGAAGCTAAATCATGCATATCACAAGTATTTGCTGCTAAACCATTTGTTTCGCATGGATTCGAAGGTAACCCTTCTACTTCGCATTGATTTGAAGCTAAATCATATGTTTCGCATGGATTTGATGCTAACTCGTTTGTTTCGCATGCAGTTGAAGCTGAATCATGTATATCACAAGTATTTGAACCTAAACTATTCGTTTCGCATGGATTCGAGGATAAGCCTTCCACTCCGCATTGATTTGAAACTAAATCATGTGTTTCGCATGGATTTGAATCGAACTTGTTTGTTTCGCATGCTGTTGAAGCTAAATCATGTATATCACAAGTATTTGAAGTTAAACAATTTGTTTCGCATGGATTCGAAGATAACCCATGTACTTCGCATTGATTTGAAGCTAAATCATGTGTTTCGCATGGATTTGAATCGTACTCGTTTGTTTCGCATGCTGTTGAAGCTAAATCATGTATATCACAAGTATTTGAAGTTAAACAATTTGTTTCGCATGGATTCGAAGATAACCCATGTACTTCGCATTGATTTGAAGCTAAATCATGTGTTTCGCATGGATTTGAATCGAACTCGTTTGTTTCGCATGCTGTTGAAACTAAATCAAGTGTATCAGAAGTATTTGAAGCCAAACCATTTGCTTCGCATGGATTCGAAGATCAGCCTTCTACTTCGCATTGATTTGAAGCTAAATCATGTGTTCGCATGGATTTGAAACTACCTCGTTTGTTTCGCATGCAGTTGAAGCTAAATCATGTATATCACAAGTATTTGAAGCTAAACCATTTGTTTCGCTTGGATTCGAAGATAAGCCTTCTACTTCTCACTGATTTTAATCTAAATCATGTGTTTCGCATGGATTTGAAGCTAACTCGTTTGTTTTGCATGCTGTTGAAGCTAAATCATGTATATCACAAGTATTTGAAGCTATATCATATGTTTCGCATGGATTCGAAGATAAGCCTCCTACTTCGCATTGATTTGAAGCTAAATCATGTGTTCGCATGGATTTGAAGCTAACTCGTTTGTTTCGCATGCTGTTGAAGCTAAATCATGTATATCACAAGTATTTGACGCTATATCATATGTTTCGCATGGATTCGAAGATAACCCTTCTAATTCGCATTGATTTGAAGCTAAATCATGTGTTTCGCATGGATTTGAAGCTAACTCGTTTGTTTCGCATGCTGTTGAAGCTAAGTCATGTATATCACAAGTATTTGAAGCTAAACCATTTGTTTCGCATGGATTCGAAGATAAGCCTCCATCTTCGCATTGATTTGAAGCTAACTCGTTTGTTTCGCATGCAGTTGAAGCTGAATCATGTATATCAAAAGTATTTGAATCTAAACTATTCGTTTCGCATGGATTCGAAGATAAGCCTTCCACTTCGCATTGATTTGAGCTAAATCATGTGTTCGCATGGATTTTAACCTACCCCGTTTGTTTCGCATGCTGTTGAAGCTAAATCATGTATATCACAAGTATTTGAAGCTAAACCATTTGCTTCGCATGGATTCGAAGATCAGCCTTCTACTTCGCATTGACTAGATGCTAAATCATGTGTTTCGCATGGCTTTGAAGCTAAGCCATCAACTTCGCGTTGACTTGATGATAAATCATGTTTTTCGTTTGGACTTGAAGCTAACTCGTTTGTTTCGCATGTTGTTGAAGCTAAATCATGTATTTAACAAGTATTTGAAGCTAAACCATTTGTTTCGCATTTATTCGAAGCTAAGCCTTCTACTTCACATTGATTTGAGGCTAAATCATGTGTCTCGCTTGGATTTGAAGCTAACTCGTTTTTTTCGCTAGCAGTTGAAGCTAAATCATGTATATCACAAGTATTTGAAGCTAAACCATTTGATTCCCATGGATTTGAAGCTAAGCTTTCAACTTCGCATTGATTTGAATATAAATCATGTGTTTCGCTTGGATTTGAAGCTAACTCGTTTGTTTCGCATGCTGTTGAAGCTAAATCATGTATATCACAAGTAATTGAAGCTATATCATATGTTTCGCATGGATTCGAAGATTACCCTTCTAATTAGCATTGATTTGATGCTAAATCATGTGTTTCGCATGGATTTGAAGCTAACTCGTTTGTTTCGCATGCTGTTGAAGCTAAGTCAAGTATATCACAAGTATTTGAAGCTAAACCATTTGTTTCGCATGGATTCGAAGATAAGCCTCCTACTTCGCATTGATTTGAAGCTAAATCATGTGTTCGCATGGATTTGAAGCTAACTCGTTTGTTTTGCATGCTGTTGAAGCTAAATCATGTATATCACAAGTATCTGAAGCTATATCATATGTTTCGCATGGATTCGAAGATAAGCCTTCTAATTGGCATTGATTTGAAGCTAAATCATGTGTTTCGCATGGATTTGAATCTAACTCGTTTGTTTCGCACGCTGTTGAAGCTAAGTCATGTATATCACAAGTATTTGAAGCTAAACCATTTGTTTCCCATGGATTCGAAGATAAGCCTCCATCTTCGCATTGATTTGAAGCTAAATCATGTGTTTCGCACGGATTTGAAGCTAACTCGTTTGTTTCGCATGCAGTTGAAGCCGAATCATGTATATCACAAGTATTTGATCCTAAACTATTCGTTTCGCAAGGATTCGAAGATAAGCCTACCACTTCGCATTGATTTGAAACTAAATCATGTGTTTCGCATGGATTTGAATCGAACTCGTTTGTTTCGCATGCTGTTGAAGATAAATCATGTATATCCCAAGTATTTGAAGTTAAACAATTTGTTTCGCATGGATTCGAAGATAACCCTTCTAATTCGCATTGATTTGAAGCTAAATCATGTGTTTCGCATGGATTTGAAGCTAACTCGTTTGTTTCGCATGCTGTTGAAGCTAAATCATGTATATCACAAGTATTTGAAGCTAAACTATTCGTTTCGCATGGATTCGAAGATAAGCCTTCCACTTCGCATTGATTTGAAGCTAAATAATGTGTTTCTGATGGATTTGAAATTAACTCGTTTGTTTCGCATGCATTTGAAGCTATATCATGTATATCACAAGTATTTGAAGCTAAACCATTTGTTTCGCATGGATTCGAAGATAAGCCTCCTACTTCGCATTGATTTGAAGCTAAATCATCTGTTCGCATGGATTTGAAGCTAACTCGTTTGTTTCGATTGCTGTTGAAGCTAAATCATGTACATCACAAGTATTTGCAGCTAAACCATTTGTTTCGCATGGATTCGAAGATAAGCCTTCTACTTCGCATTGATTTTAATCTAAATCATGTGTATCGCATGGATTTGATGCTAACTCCTTTGTTTCGCATACAGTTGAAGCTGATTCATGTATATCACAAGTATTTGAAGCTAAACTATTCGTTTCGCATGGATTCGAAGATAAGCCTTCCACTTCGCATTGATTTGAAGCTAAATCATGTGTTTCGCATGGATTTGAGGTTAACTCGTTTGTTTCGCATGAAGTTGAAGTTAAATCATGTATATCTCAAGTATTTGCAGCAAAACCATTTGTTTCGCATGGATTCGATGATAATCCATCTACTTCGCATTGATTTGGAGCTAAATCATGTGTTCGCATGGATTTGAATCTAACTCGTTTGTTTCGCACGCTGTTGAATCTAAATCAAGTGTATCACAAGTATTTGAAGCTAAACCATTTGCTTCGCATGGATTCGAAGATCAGCCTTCTACTTCGCATTTATTAGATGCTAAATCATGTGTGTCGCATGGATTTGAAGCTAACTCGTTTGTTTCGCATTCTGTTGAAGATAAATCATGCATATCACAAGTATTTGAAGCTAAACCATTTGTTTCGCATGGATTCGAAGATAAGCCTCTTACTTCGCATTGATTTGAAGCTAAATCATGTGTTCGCATTGATTTGAAGCTACCTCGTTTGTTTCGCATGCTGTTCAAGCTAAATCATGTATATCACAAGTATTTGAAGCTAAACCATTTGTTACGCATGGATTTGAATCTAACTCGTTTGTTTCGCATGCTGTTGAAACTAAATCATGTATATCACAAGTATTTGAAGCTATATCATATGTTTCGCTTGGATTCCAAGATAACCCTACTAATTCGCATTGATTTGAAGCTAAATCATGTGTTTCGCAAGGATTTGAAGCTAACTCGTTTGTTTCGCATGCTGTTGAAGCTAAATCATGTATATCACAAGTATTTGAAGCTAAACCATTTGTTCCGCATGGATTCGAAGATAAGCCTCCTACTTCGCATTGATTTGAAGCTAAATCATGTGTTCGCATGGATTTGAAGCTAAATCATGTATATCACAAGTATTTGAAGCTAAACCATTTGTTCCGCATGGATTCGAAGATAAGCCTTCTACTTCGCATTGATTTTAATCTAAATCATGTGTATCGCATGTATTTGATGCTAACTCGTTTGGTTCGCATGCAGTTGAAGCTGAATTATGTATATCACAAGTATTTGAAGCTAAACTATTCGTTTCGCATGGATTCGATGATAATCCATCTACTTCGCATTTATTTGAAGCTAAATCATGTGTTCGCATGGATTTGAAGCTAACTCGTTTGTTTCGCATGCTGTTGAAGCTAAATCAAGTGTATCACAAGTATTTGAAGTTAAACCATTTGTTTCGCATGGATTCGATGATAATCCATCTACTTCGCATTGATTTGAAGCTAAATCATGTGTTTCGCATGAATTTGAATCTAACTCGTTTGTTTCGCATGCTGTTGAAACTAAATCATGTATATCACAAGTATTTGAAGCTATATCATATGTTTCGCTTGGATTCGAAGATAAGCCTCCTACTTCGCATTGATTTGAAGCTAAATCATGTGTTCGCACGGATTTGAAGCTAACTCGTTTGTTTTGCATGCTGTCGAAGCTGAATCATGTATATCACAATTATTTGAAGCTATATCATATGTTTCGCATGGATTCGAAGATAACCCTTCTAATTCGCATTGATTTGAAGCAAAATCATGTGTTTCGCATGGATTCGAAGATAAGCCTTCTACTTCGCATTGATTTTAATCTAAATCATGTGTATCGCATGGATTCGAAGATAACCCTTCTAATTCGCATTGATTTGAAGCTAAATCATGTGTTTCGCATGGATTTGAAGCTAACTCGTTTGTTTCGCATGCTGTTGAAGCTAAATCAAGTATATCACAAGTATTTGAAGTTAAACCATTTGTTTCGCATGGATTCGATGATAATCCATCTACTTCGCATTGATTTGAAGCTAAATCATGTGTTTCGCATGAATTTGAATCTAACTCGTTTGTTTCGCATGCTGTTGAAACTAAATCATGTATATCACAAGTATTTGAAGCTATATCATATGTTTCGCTTGGATTCCAAGATAACCCTACTAATTCGCATTGATTTGAAGCTAAATCATGTGTTTCGCATGGATTTGAAGCTAACTCGTTTGTCTCGCATGCTGTTGAAGCTAAATCATGTATATCACAAGTATTTGAAGCTAAACCATTTGTTCCGCATGGATTCGAAGATAAGCCTCCTACTTCGCATTGATTTGAAGCTAAATCATGTGTTCGCACGGATTTGAAGCTAACTCGTTTGTTTTGCATGCTGTCGAAGCTGAATCATGTATATCACAATTATTTGAAGCTATATCATATGTTTCGCATGGATTCGAAGATAACCCTTCTAATTCGCATTGATTTGAAGCTAAATCATGTGTTTCGCATGGATTCGAAGATAAGCCTTCTACTTCGCATTGATTTTAATCTAAATCATGTGTATCGCATGGATTCGAAGATAACCCTTCTAATTCGCATTGATTTGAAGCTAAATCATGTGTTTCGCATGGATTTGAAGCTAACTCGTTTGTTTCGCATGCTGTTGAAGCTAAATCAAGTATATCACAAGTATTTGAAGTTAAACCATTTGTTTCGCATGGATTCGATGATAATCCATCTACTTCGCATTGATTTGAAGCTAAATCATGTGTTTCGCATGAATTTGAATCTAATTCGTTTGTTTCGCATGCTGTTGAAACTAAATCATGTATATCACAAGTATTTGAAGCTATATCATATGTTTCGCATGGATTCGAAGATAACCCTTGTAATTCGCATTGATTTGAAGCTAAATCATGTGTTTCGCATGGATTCGAAGATAAGCCTTCTACTTCGCATTGATTTTAATCTAAATCATGTGTATCGCTTGGATTCCAAGATAACCCTACTAATTCGCATTGATTTGAAGCTAAATCATGTGTTTCGCATGGATTTGAAGCTAACTCGTTTGTTTCGCATGCTGTTGAAGCTAAATCATGTATATCACAAGTATTTGAAGCTAAACCATTTGTTCCGCATGGATTCGAAGATAAGCCTCCTACTTCGCATTGATTTGAAGCTAAATCATGTGTTTCGCATGAATTTGAATCTAACTCGTTTGTTTCGCATGCAGTTGAAGTTAATTCAGGTATACCTCAAGTATTTGCAGCTAAACCACTTGTTTCGCATGGATTCGATGATAATCCATCTACTTCGCATTGATTTGGAGCTAAATCATGTGTTCGCATGGATTTGAAGCTAACTCGTTTGTTTCGCATGCTATTGAAGCTAAATCATGTATATCACAAGTATTTGAAGCTAAACCATTTGTTTCGCATGGATTCGAATATAAGCCTCCTACTTCGCATTGATTTGAAGCTAAATCATGTGTTCGCACGGATTTGAAGCTAACTCGTTTGTTTTGCATGCTGTTCAAGCTGAATCATGTATATCACAAGTATTTGAAGCTATATCATATGTTTCGCATGGATTCGAAGATAACCTTTCTAATTCGCATTGATTTGAAGCTAAATCTTGTGTTTCGCATGGATTTGAAGCTAACTCGTTTTTTTTGCATGTAGTTGAAGCTAAATCATGTATATCACAAGTATTTGCAGTTAAACCATTTGTTTCGCATGGATTCGAAGATAAGCCTTCTACTTCGCATTGATTTGAAGCTAAATCATGTGTTTCGCATGAATTTGAATCTAACTCGTTTGTTTCGCATGCTGTTGAAACTAAATCATGTATATCACAAGTATTTGAAGCTATATCATATGTTTCGCTTGGATTCCAAGATAACCCTACTAATTCGCATTGATTTGAAGCTAATCATGTGTTTCGCATGGATTTGAAGCTAACTCGTTTGTTTCGCATGCTGTTGAAGCTAAATCAAGTATATCACAAGTATTTGAAGCTAAACCATTTGTTCCGCATGGATTCGAAGATAAGCCTCCTACTTCGCATTGATTTGAAGCTAAATCATGTGTTCGCATGGATTTGAAGCTAACTCGTTTGTTTCGCATGCTGTTGAAGCTAAATCATGTATATCACAAGTATTTGAAGCTAAACCATTTGTTTCGCATGGATTCGAAGATAAGCCTTCTACTTCGCATTGATTTTAATCTAAATCATGTGTATCGCATGGATTTGATGCTAACTCGTTTGTTTCGCATGCAGTTGAAGCTGAATCATGTATATCACAAGTATTTGAAGCTAAACTATTCGTTTCGCATGGATTCGAAGATAAGCCTTCCACTTCGCATTGATTTGAAGCTAAATCATGTGTTCGCACGGATTTGAAGCTACCTCGTTTGTTTCGCATGCTGTTCAAGCTAAATAATGTATATCACAAGTATTTGAAGCTAAACCATTTGTTACGCATGGATTCGAAGATCAGCCTTCTACTTCGCATTGATTTAAGGCTAAATCATGTGTTCCGCATGGATTTTAAGCTAACTCGTTTTTTCGCAATGCAGTTGAAGCTAAATCATGTATATCACAAGTATTTGCAGCTAAACCATTTGTTACGCATGGATTCGAAGATCAGCCTTCTACTTCGCATTGATTTAAGGCTAAATCATATGTTCCGCATGGATTTTAAGCTAACTCGTTTTTTTGCAATGCAGTTGAAGCTAAATCATGTATATCACAAGTATTTGAAGCTATATCATATGTTTCGCATGGATTCAAAGATAACCCTTCTAATTCGCATTAATTTGAAGCAAAATCATGTGTTTCGCATGGATTTGAAGCTAACTCGTTTGTTTCGCATGCTGTTGAAGCTAAATCATGTATATCACAAGTATTTGAAGCTAAACCATTTGTTTCGCATGGATTCGAAGATAAGCCTCCTACTTCGCATTGATTTGAAGCTAAATCATGTGTTCGCACGGATTTGAAGCTAACTCGTTTGATTTGCATGCTGTTGAAGCTGAATCACGTATATCACAAGTATTTGAAGCGATATCATATGTATCGCATGGATTCGAAGATAACCCTTCTTATTCGCATTGATTTTAATCTAAATCATGTGTATCGCATGGATTTGAAGCTAACTCGTCTTTTTCGCATGCTGTTGAAGCTAAATCAAGTATATCACAAGTATTTGAAGTTAAACCAATTGTATCGCATGGATTCGATGATAATCCATCTACTTAGCATTGATTTGAAGCCAAATCATGTGTTTCGCATGAATTTGAATCTAACTCGTTTGTTTCGCATGCAGTTGAAGTTAATTCATGTATACCTCAAGTATTTGCAGCTAAACCATTTGTTTCGCATGGATTCGATGATAATCCATCTACTTCGCATTGATTTGGAGCTAAATCATGTGTTCGCATGGATTTGAATCTAACTCGTTTGTTTCGCACGCTGTTGAAGCTAAATCAAGTGTATAACAAGTATTTGCAGCTAAACCATTTGTTTCGCATGGATTCGAAGATAACCCTTCTACTTCGCATTGATTTCAAGTTAAATCATGTGTTTCGCATGAATTTGAATCTAACTCGTTTGTTTCGCATGCAGTTGAAGCTAAATCATGTATATCACAAGTATTTGCAGCTAAACCATTTGTTTCGCATGGATTCGAAGATAAGCCTTCTACTTCGCATTGATTTTAATCTAAATCATGTGTATCGCATGGATTTGATGCTAACTCGTTTGTTTTGCATGCTGTTGAAGCTGAATCATGTATATCACAATTATTTGAAGCTATATCATATGTTTCGCATGGATTCGAAGATAACCCTTCTAATTCGCATTGATTTGAAGCTAAATCATGTGTTTCGCATGGATTCGAAGATAAGCCTTCTACTTCGCATTGATTTTAATCTAAATCATGTGTATCGCATGGATTCGAAGATAACCCTTCTAATGCGCATTGATTTGAAGCTAAATCATGTGTTTCGCATGGATTAGAAGCTAACTCGTTTGTTTCGCATGCTGTTGAAGCTAAATCAAGTATATCACAAGTATTTGAAGTTAAACCATTTGTTTCGCATGGATTCGATGATAATCCATCTACTTCGCATTGATTTGAAGCTAAATCATGTGTTTCGCATGAATTTGAATCTAACTCGTTTGTTTCGCATGCTGTTGAAACTAAATCATGTATATCACAAGTATTTGAAGCTATATCATATGTTTCGCTTGGATTCCAAGATAACCCTACTAATTCGCATTGATTTGAAGCTAAATCATGTGTTTCGCATGGATTTGAAGCTAACTCGTTTGTTTCGCATGCTGTTGAAGCTAAATCATGTATATCACAAGTATTTGCAGCTAAACCATTTGTTTCGCATGGATTCGAAGATAAGCCTTCTACCTCGCATTGATTTTAATCTAAATCATGTGTATCGCATGGATTTGATGCTAACTCGTTTGTTTTGCATGCTGTTGAAGCTGAATCATGTATATCACAATTATTTGAAGCTATATCTTATGTTTCGCATGGATTCGAAGATAACCCTTCTAATTCGCATTGATTTGAAGCTAAATCATGTGTTTCGCATGGATTCGAAGATAAGCCTTCTACTTCGCATTGATTTTAATCTAAATCATGTGTATCGCATGGATTCGAAGATAACCCTTCTAATTCGCATTGATTTGAAGCTAAATCATGTGTTTCGCATGGATTCGAAGATAAGCCTTCTACTTCGCATTGATTTTAATCTAAATCATGTGTATTGCATGGATTCGAAGATAACCCTTCTAATTCGCATTGATTTGAAGCTAAATCATGTGTTTCGCATGGATTTGATGCTAACTCGTTTGTTTTGCATGCTGTTGAAGCTGAATCATGTATATCACAATTATTTGAAGCTATATCATATGTTTCGCATGGATTCGAAGATAACCCTTCTAATTCGCATTGATTTGAAGCTAAATCATGTGTTTCGCATGGATTAGAAGCTAACTCGTTTGTTTCGCATGCTTTTGAAGCTAAATCAAGTATATCACAAGTATTTGAAGTTAAACCATTTGTTTCGCATGGATTCGATGATAATCCATCTACTTCGCATTGATTTGAAGCTAAATCATGTGTTTCGCATGAATTTGAATCTAACTCGTTTGTTTCGCATGCTGTTGAAACTAAATCATGTATATCACAAGTATTTGAAGCTATATCATATGTTTCGCTTGGATTCCAAGATAACCCTACTAATTCGCATTGATTTGAAGCTAAATCATGTGTTTCGCATGGATTTGAAGCTAACTCGTTTGTTTCGCATGCTGTTGAAGCTAAATCATGTATATCACAAGTATTTGCAGCTAAACCATTTGTTTCGCATGGATTCGATGATAATCCATCTACTTCGCATTGATTTGAAGCTAAATCATGTGTTTCGCATGAATTTGAATCTAACTCGTTTGTTTCGCATGCTGTTGAAACTAAATCATGTATATCACAATTATTTGAAGCTATATCATATGTTTCGCATGGATTCGAAGATAACCCTTCTAATTCGCATTGATTTGAAGCTAAATCATGTGTTTCGCATGGATTCGAAGATAAGCCTTCTACTTCGCATTGATTTTAATCTAAATCATGTGTATCGCATGGATTCGAAGATAACCCTTCTAATTCGCATTGATTTGAAGCTAAATCATGTGTTTCGCATGGATTTGAAGCTAACTCGTTTGTTTCGCATGCTGTTGAAGCTAAATCAAGTATATCACAAGTATTTGAAGTTAAACCATTTGTTTCGCATGGATTCGATGATAATCCATCTACTTCGCATTGATTTGAAGCTAAATCATGTGTTCCGCATGAATTTGAATCTAACTCGTTTGTTTCGCATGCTGTTGAAACTAAATCATGTATATCACAAGTATTTGAAGCTATATCATATGTTTCGCTTGGATTCCAAGATAACCCTACTAATTCGCATTGATTTGAAGCTAAATCATGTGTTTCGCATGGATTTGAAGCTAACTCGTTTGTCTCGCATGCTGTTGAAGCTAAATCATGTATATCACAAGTATTTGAAGCTAAACCATTTGTTCCGCATGGATTCGAAGATAAGCCTCCTACTTCGCATTGATTTGAAGCTAAATCATGTGTTCGCACGGATTTGAAGCTAACTCGTTTGTTTTGCATGCTGTTGAAGCTGAATCATGTATATCACAAGTATTTGAAGCTATATCATATGTTTCGCATGGATTCGAAGATAACCCTTCTAATTCGCATTGATCTGAAGCTAAATCTTGTGTTTCGCATGGATTTGAAGCTAACTCGTTTTTTTTGCATGCAGTTGAAGCTAAATCATGTATATCACAAGTATTTGCAGTTAAACCATTTGTTTCGCATGGATTCGAAGATAAGCCTTCTACTTCGCATTGATTTGAAGCTAAATCATGTGTTTCGCATGAATTTGAATCTAACTCGTTTGTTTCGCATGCTGTTGAAACTAAATCATGTATATCACAAGTATTTGAAGCTATATCATATGTTTCGCTTGGATTCCAAGATAACCCTACTAATTCGCATTGATTTGAAGCTAATCATGTGTTTCGCATGGATTTGAAGCTAACTCGTTTGTTTCGCATGCTGTTGAAGCTAAATCATGTATATCACAAGTATTTGAAGCTAAACCATTTGTTCCGCATGGATTCGAAGATAAGCCTCCTACTTCGCATTGATTTGAAGCTAAATCATGTGTTCGCATGGATTTGAAGCTAACTCGTTTGTTTCGCATGCTGTTGAAGCTAAATCATGTATATCACAAGTATTTGAAGCTAAACCATTTGTTTCGCATGGATTCGAAGATAAGCCTTTTACTTCGCATTGATTTTAATCTAAATCATGTGTATTGCATGGATTTGATGCTAACTCGTTTGTTTCGCATGCAGTTGAAGCTGAATCATGTATATCACAAGTATTTGAAGCTAAACTATTCGTTTCGCATGGATTCGAAAATAAGCCTTCCACTTCGCATTGATTTGAAGCTAAATCATGTGTTCGCACGGATTTGAAGCTACCTCGTTTGTTTCGCATGCTGTTCAAGCTAAATAATGTATATCACAAGTATTTGAAGCTAAACCATTTGTTACGCATGGATTCGAAGATCAGCCTTCTACTTCGCATTGATTTAAGGCTAAATCATGTGTTCCGCATGGATTTTAAGCTAACTCGTTTTTTCGCAATGCAGTTGAAGCTAAATCATGTATATCACAAGTATTTGCAGCTAAACCATTTGTTACGCATGGATTCGAAGATCAGCCTTCTACTTCGCATTGATTTAAGGCTAAATCATATGTTCCGCATGGATTTTAAGCTAACTCGTATTTTTGCAATGCAGTTGAAGCTAAATCATGTATATAACAAGTATTTGAAGCTATATCATATGTTTCGCATGGATTCAAAGATAACCCTTCTAATTCGCATTAATTTGAAGCAAAATCATGTGTTTCGCATGGATTTGAAGCTAACTCGTTTGTTTCGCATGCTGTTGAAGCTAAATCATGTATATCACAAGTATTTGAAGCTAAACCATTTGTTTCGCATGGATTCGAAGATAAGCCTCCTACTTCGCATTGATTTGAAGCTAAATCATGTGTTCGCACGGATTTGAAGCTAACTCGTTTGATTTGCATGCTGTTGAAGCTGAATCACGTATATCACAAGTATTTGAAGCGATATCATATGTATCGCATGGATTCGAAGATAACCCTTCTTATTCGCATTGATTTTAATCTAAATCATGTGTATCGCATGGATTTGAAGCTAACTCGTCTTTTTCGCATGCTGTTGAAGCTAAATCAAGTATATCACAAGTATTTGAAGTTAAACCAATTGTATCGCATGGATTCGATGATAATCCATCTACTTAGCATTGATTTGAAGCCAAATCATGTGTTTCGCATGAATTTGAATCTAACTCGTTTGTTTCGCATGCAGTTGAAGTTAATTCATGTATACCTCAAGTATTTGCAGCTAAACCATTTGTTTCGCATGGATTCGATGATAATCCATCTACTTCGCATTGATTTGGAGCTAAATCATGTGTTCGCATGGATTTGAATCTAACTCGTTTGTTTCGCACGCTGTTGAAGCTAAATCAAGTGTATAACAAGTATTTGCAGCTAAACCATTTGTTTCGCATGGATTCGAAGATAACCCTTCTACTTCGCATTGATTTCAAGTTAAATCATGTGTTTCGCATGAATTTGAATCTAACTCGTTTGTTTCGCATGCAGTTGAAGCTAAATCATGTATATCACAAGTATTTGCAGCTAAACCATTTGTTTCGCATGGATTCGAAGATAAGCCTTCTACTTCGCATTGATTTTAATCTAAATCATGTGTATCGCATGGATTTGATGCTAACTCGTTTGTTTTGCATGCTGTTGAAGCTGAATCATGTATATCACAATTATTTGAAGCTATATCATATGTTTCGCATGGATTCGAAGATAACCCTTCTAATTCGCATTGATTTGAAGCTAAATCATGTGTTTCGCATGGATTCGAAGATAAGCCTTCTACTTCGCATTGATTTTAATCTAAATCATGTGTATCGCATGGATTCGAAGATAACCCTTCTAATTCGCATTGATTTGAAGCTAAATCATGTGTTTCGCATGGATTAGAAGCTAACTCGTTTGTTTCGCATGCTTTTGAAGCTAAATCAAGTATATCACAAGTATTTGAAGTTAAACCATTTGTTTCGCATGGATTCGATGATAATCCATCTACTTCGCATTGATTTGAAGCTAAATCATGTGTTTCGCATGAATTTGAATCTAACTCGTTTGTTTCGCATGCTGTTGAAGCTAAATCATGTATATCACAAGTATTTGAAGCTATATCATATGTTTCGCTTGGATTCCAAGATAACCCTACTAATTCGCATTGATTTGAAGCTAAATCATATGTTTCGCATGGATTTGAAGCTAACTCGTTTGTTTCGCATGCTGTTGAAGCTAAATCATGTATATCACAAGTATTTGCAGCTAAACCACTTGTTTCGCATGGATTCGATGATAATCCATCTACTTCGCATTGATTTGAAGCTAAATCATGTGTTTCGCATGAATTTGAATCTAACTCGTTTGTTTCGCATGCTGTTGAAACTAAATCATGTATATCACAATTATTTGAAGCTATATCATATGTTTCGCATGGATTCGAAGATAACCCTTCTAATTCGCATTGATTTGAAGCTAAATCATGTGTTTCGCATGGATTCGAAGATAAGCCTTCTACTTCGCATTGATTTTAATCTAAATCATGTGTATCGCATGGATTCGAAGATAACCCTTCTAATTCGCATTGATTTGAAGCTAAATCATGTGTTTCGCATGGATTCGAAGATAAGCCTTCTACTTCGCATTGATTAGATGCTAAATCATGTGTTCCGCATGGATTTGAAGCTAACTCGCTTTTTTCGCATGCAGTTGAAGCTAAATCATGTATATCACAAGTATTTGAAGCTAAACCATTTGCTTCGCATGGATTCGAAGATCAGCCTTCTTCTTCGCATTTATTAAATGCTAAATCATGTGTGTCGCATGGATTTGAAGCTAACTCGTTTGTTTCGCATGCTGTTGAAGCTAAATCATTTGTTTCGCATGGATTCGAAGATAAGCCTCCTACTTCGCATTGATTTGAAGCTAAATCAGGTGTTCGCATGGATTTGAAGCTACCTCGTTTGTTTCGCATGCTGTTCAAGCTAAATCATGTATATCACTAGTATTTGAAGCTAAACCATTTGTTACGCATGGATTCGAAGATCAGCCTTCAACTTCGCATTGATTTAAGGTTAAATCATGTGTTCCGCATGGATTTTAAGCTAACTCGTTTGTTTCGCATGCAGTTGAAGTTAAATCATGTATATCACAAGTATTTGCAGCTAAACCATTTGTTTCGCATGGATTCGAAGATAACCCTTCTACTTCGCATTGATTTCAAGTTAAATCATGTGTTTCGCATGGATTTGAAGCTAACTCGTTTGTTTCGCATGCTGTTGAAGCTATATCATATGTTTCGCATGGATTCGAAGATAAGCCTTCTACTTCGCATTGATTTTAATCTAAATCATGTGTATTGCATGGATTCGAAGATAACCCTTCTAATTCGCATTGATTTGAAGCTAAATCATGTGTTTCGCATGGATTTGATGCTAACTCGTTTGTTTTGCATGCTGTTGAAGCTGAATCATGTATATCACAATTATTTGAAGCTATATCATATGTTTCGCATGGATTCGAAGATAACCCTTCTAATTCGCATTGATTTGAAGCTAAATCATGTGTTTCGCATGGATTCGAAGATAAGCCTTCTACTTCGCATTGATTTTAATCTAAATCATGTGTATCGCATGGATTCGAAGATAACCCTTCTAATTCGCATTGATTTGAAGCTAAATCATGTGTTTCGCATGGATTAGAAGCTAACTCGTTTGTTTCGCATGCTGTTGAAGCTAAATCAAGTATATCACAAGTATTTGAAGTTAAACCATTTGTTTCGCATGGATTCGATGATAATCCATCTACTTCGCATTGATTTGAAGCTAAATCATGTGTTTCGCATGAATTTGAATCTAACTCGTTTGTTTCGCATGCTGTTGAAACTAAATCATGTATATCACAAGTATTTGAAGCTATATCATATGTTTCGCTTGGATTCCAAGATAACCCTACTAATTCGCATTGATTTGAAGCTAAATCATGTGTTTCGCATGGATTTGAAGCTAACTCGTTTGTTTCGCATGCTGTTGAAGCTAAATCATGTATATCACAAGTATTTGAAGCTAAACCATTTGTTCCGCATGGATTCGAAGATAAGCCTCCTACTTCGCATTGATTTGATGCTAAATCATGTGTTTCGCATGAATTTGAATCTAACTCGTTTGTTTCGCATGCAGTTGAAGTTAATTCAGGTATACCTCAAGTATTTGCAGCTAAACCACTTGTTTCGCATGGATTCGATGATAATCCATCTACTTCGCATTGATTTGGAGCTAAATCATGTGTTCGCATGGATTTGAATCTAACCCGTTTGATTCGCACGCTGTTGAAGCTAAATCAAGTGTATCACAAGTATTTGAAGCTAAACCATTTGCTTCGCATGGATTCGAAGATAAGCCTCCTACTTCGCATTGATTTGTAGCTAAATCAGGTGTTCGCATGGATTTGAAGCTACCTCGTTTGTTTCGCATGCTGTTCAAGCTAAATCATGTATATCACTAGTATTTGAAGCTAAACCATTTGTTACGCATGGATTCGAAGATCAGCCTTCTACTTCGCATTGATTTAAGGCTAAATCATGTGTTCCGCATGGATTTTAAGCTAACTCGTTTGTTTCGCATGCAGTTGAAGTTAAATCATGTATATCACAAGTATTTGCAGCTAAACCAGTTGTTTCGCATGGATTCGAAGATAACCCTTCTACTTCGCATTGATTTCAAGTTAAATCATGTGTTTCGCATGGATTTGAATCTAACTCGTTTCTTTCGTATGCTGTTGAAGCTAAATCATGAATATCACAAGTATATGAAGCTAATCCATTTGTTTCGCATGGATTCGAAGATAAGCCTCCTACTTCGCATTGATTTGAAGCTAAATCATGTGTTTCGCATGGAGTTGAATCTAACTCGTTTGTTTCGCATGCTGTTGAAGCTAAATCAAGTGTATCACAATTATTTGAAGCCAAATCATTTGCTTCGTATGGATTCGAAAATCAGCCTTCTACTTCGCATTGATTAGATGCTAAATCATGTGTTCCGCATGGATTTGAAGCTAACTCGCTTTTTTCGCATGCAGTTGAAGCTAAATCATGTATATCACAAGTATTTGAAGCTAAACCATTTGTTTCGCATGGATTCGAAGATAATCCATCTACTTCGCATTGATTTGAAGCTAAATCAGGTGTTTCGCATGGATTTGAAGCTAACTCGTTTGTTTCGCATGCTGTTGAAGCTAAATCATGTATATCACAAGTATTTGAAGCTATATCATATGTTTCGCATGGATTCGAAGATAACCCTTCTAATTCGCATTGATTTGTAGCTAAATCATGCGTTTCGCATGGATTTGAAGCTAACTCGTTTTTTTCGCATGCAGTTGAAGCTAAATCATGTATATCACAAGTATTTGCAGCTAAACCAGTTGTTTCGCATGGATTCGAAGATAACCCTTCTACTTCGCATTGATTTCAAGTTAAATCATGTGTTTCGCATGGATTTGAATCTAACTCGTTTCTTTCGTATGCTGTTGAAGCTAAATCATGAATATCACAAGTATATGAAGCTAATCCATTTGTTTCGCATGGATTCGAAGATAAGCCTCCTACTTCGCATTGATTTGAAGCTAAATCATGTGTTTCGCATGGAGTTGAATCTAACTCGTTTGTTTCGCATGCTGTTGAAGCTAAATCAAGTGTATCACAATTATTTGAAGCCAAATCATTTGCTTCGTATGGATTCGAAAATCAGCCTTCTACTTCGCATTGATTAGATGCTAAATCATGTGTTCCGCATGGATTTGAAGCTAACTCGCTTTTTTCGCATGCAGTTGAAGCTAAATCATGTATATCACAAGTATTTGAAGCTAAACCATTTGTTTCGCATGGATTCGAAGATAATCCATCTACTTCGCATTGATTTGAAGCTAAATCAGGTGTTTCGCATGGATTTGAAGCTAACTCGTTTGTTTCGCATGCTGTTGAAGCTAAATCATGTATATCACAAGTATTTGAAGCTATATCATATGTTTCGCATGGATTCGAAGATAACCCTTCTAATTCGCATTGATTTGTAGCTAAATCATGCGTTTCGCATGGATTTGAAGCTAACTCGTTTTTTTCGCATGCAGTTGAAGCTAAATCATGTATATCACAAGTATTTGCAGCTAAACCATTTGTTTCGCATGGATTCGAAGATAAGCCTTCTACTTCGCATTGATTTTAATCTAAATCATGTGTATCGCATGGATTTGATTCTAACTCGTTTGTTTCGCATGCAGTTGAAGCTGAATCATGTATATCACAAGTATTTGAAGCTAAACTATTCGTTTCGCATGGATTCGAAGATAAGCCTTCCACTTCGCATTGATTTGAAGCTAAATCATGTGTTTCGCATGGATTTGAAGTTAACTCGTTTGTTTCGCATGCAGTTGAAGTTAAATCAAGTGTATCACAAGTATTTGAAGCTAAACCATTTGCTTCGCATGGATTCGAAGATCAGCCTTCTTCTTCGCATTTATTAAATGCTAAATCATGTGTGTCGCATGGATTTGAAGCTAACTCGTTTGTTTCGCATGCTGTTGAAGCTAAATCATTTGTTTCGCATGGATTCGAAGAGAAGCCTCCTACTTCGCATTGATTTGAAGCTAAATCAGGTGTTCGCATGGATTTGAAGCTACCTCGTTTGTTTCGCATGCTGTTCAAGCTAAATCATGTATATCACTAGTATTTGAAGCTAAACCATTTGTTACGCATGGATTCGAAGATCAGCCTTCAACTTCGCATTGATTTAAGGTTAAATCATGTGTTCCGCATGGATTTTAAGCTAACTCGTTTGTTTCGCATGCAGTTGAAGTTAAATCATGTATATCACAAGTATTTGCAGCTAAACCATTTGTTTCGCATGGATTCGAAGATAACCCTTCTACTTCGCATTGATTTCAAGTTAAATCATGTGTTTCGCATGGATTTGAAGCTAACTCGTTTGTTTCGCATGCTGTTGAAGCTATATCATATGTTTCGCATGGATTCGAAGATAACCCTTCTAATTCGCATTGATTTGTAGCTAAATCATGCGTTTCGCATGGATTTGAAGCTAACTCGTTTTTTTCGCATGCTGTTGAAACTAAATCATGTATATCACAAGTATTTGAAGCTATATCATATGTTTCGCATGGATTCGAAGATAATCCATCTACTTCGCATTGATTTGAAGCTAAATCATGTGTTTCGCATGGATTTGAATCTCACTCGTTTGTTTCGCACGCTGTTGAAGCTAAATCAAGTGTATCACAAGTATTTGAAGCTAAACCATTTGCTTCGCATGGATTCGAAGATCAGTCTTCCACTTCGCATTTATTAGATGCTAAATCATGTGTTTCGCAAGGATTTGAAGCTAACTCGTTTGTTTCGCATGCTGTTGAAGCTAAATCATGTATATCACAAGTATTTGAAGCTATATCATATGTTTCGCATGGATTCGAAGATAAACCTTCTAATTCGCATTGATTTGAAGCTAAATCATGTGTTTCGCATGGATTTGAAGCTAACTCGTTTGTTTCGCATGCTGTTGAAGCTAAATCAAGTACATCACAAGTATTTGAAGTTAAACCATTTGTTTCGCATGGATTCGATGATAATCCATCTACTTCGCATTGATTTGAAGCTAAATCATGTGTTTCGCATGAATTTGAATCTAACTTGTTTGTTTCGCATGCTGTTGAAACTAAATCATGTATATCACAAGTATTTGAAGCTATATCATATGTTTCGCTTGGATTCCAAGATAACCCTACTAATTCGCATTGATTTGAAGCTAAATCATGTGTTTCGCATGGATTTGAAGCTAACTCGTTTGTTTCGCATGCTGTTGAAGTTAAATCATGTATATCACAAGTATTTGAAGCTAAATCATTTGTTCCGCATGGATTCGAAGATAAGCCTCCTACTTCGCATTGATTTGAAGCTAAATCATGTGTTCGTATGGATTTGAAGCTAAATCATGTATATCACAAGTATTTGAAGCTAAACCATTTGTTCCGCATGGATTCGAAGATAAGCCTTCTACTTCGCATTGATTTTAATCTAAATCATGTGTATCGCATGTATTTGATGCTAACTCGTTTGTTTCGCATGCAGTTGAAGCTGAATCATGTATATCACAAGTATTTGAAGCTAAACTATTCGTTTCGCATGGATTCGAAGATAAGCCTTCCACTTCGCATTTATTAGATGCTAAATCATGTGTTTCGCATGGATTTGAAGCTAACTCGTTTGTTTCGCATGCTGTTGAAGCTAAAGCGTGCATATCACAAGTATTTGAAGTTAAACCATTTGTTTCGCATGGATTCGCAGATAAGCCTCCTACTTCGCATTGATTTGAAGCTATATCATATGTTTCGCATGGATTCCAAGATAACCCTTCTAATTCGCATTAATTTGAAGCTAAATCATGTGTTTCGCATGGATTTGAAGCCAACTCGTTTGTTTCGCATGCTGTTGAAGCTAAATCATGTATATCACAAGTATTTGAAGCTAAACCATTTGTTTCGCATGGATTCGAAGATAAGCCTCCTACTTCGCATTGATTTGAAGCTACATCATGTGTTTCGCATGAATTTGAATCTAACTCGTTTGTTTCGCATGCTGTTGAAGCTAAATCATGTATATCACAAGTATTTGAAGCTAAACTATTCGTTTCGCATGGATTCGAAGATAAGCCTTCCACTTCGCATTGATTTGAAGCTAAATCATGTGTTTCGCATGGATTTGAAGTTAAGTCGTTTGTTTCGCATGCAGTTGAAGTTAAATCATGTATATCTCAAGTATTTGCAGCTAAACCATTTGTTTCGCATGGATTCGATGATAATGCATCTACTTCGCATTGATTTGGAGCTAAATCATGTGTTCGCATGGATTTGAAGCTAACTCGTTTGTTTCGCATGCTGTTGCAGCTAAATCAAGTATATCACAAGTATTTGAAGTTAAACCATTTGTTTCGCATGGATTCGATGATAATCCATCTACTTCGCATTGATTTGAAGCTAAATCATGTGTTTCGCATGAATTTGAATCTAACTCGTTTGTTTCGCATGCTGTTCAAACTAAATCATGTATATCACAAGTATTTGAAGCTATATCATATGTTTCGCTTGGATTCCAAGATAACCCTACTAATTCGCATTGATTTGAAGCTAAATCATGTGTTTCGCATGGATTTGAAGCTAACTCGTTTGTATCGCATGCTGTTGAAGCTAAATCATGTATATCACAAGTATTTGAAGCTAAACCATTTGTTCCGCATGGATTCGAAGATAAGCCTCCTACTTCGCATTGATTTGAAGCTAAATCATGTGTATCGCATGGATTCGAGGATAACCCTTCTAATTCGCATTGATTTGAAGCTAAATCATGTGTTTCGCATGGATTTGAAGCTAACTCGTTTGTTTCGCATGCTGTTGAAGCTAAATCAAGTATATCACAAGTATTTGAAGTTAAACCATTTGTTTCGCATGGATTCGATGATAATCCATCTCCTTCGCATTGATTTGAAGCTAAATCATGTGTTTCGCATGAATTTGAATCTAACTCGTTTGTTTCGCATGCAGTTGAAGCTGAATCATGTATATCACAAGTATTTGAAGCTAAACTATTCGTTTCGCATGGATTCGAAGATAAGCCTTCCACTTCGCATTGATTTGAAGCTAAATCATGTGTTCGCATGGATTTGAAGCTAACTCGTTTGTTTCGCATTCTGTTGAAACTAAATCATGTATATCACAAGTATTTGAAGCTATATCATATGTTTCGCATGGATTCGAAGATAATCCATCTACTTCGCATTGATTTGAAGCTAAATCATGTGTTTCGCATGGATTTGAATCTAACTCGTTTGTTTCGCACGCTGTTGAAGCTAAATCAAGTGTATCACAAGTATTTGAAGCTAAACCATTTGCTTCGCATGGATTCGAAGATCAGTCTTCCACTTCGCATTTATTAGATGCTAAATCATGTGTTTCGCAAGGATTTGAAGCTAACTCGTTTGTTTCGCATGCTGTTGAAGCTAAATCATGTATATCACAAGTATTTGAAGCTATATCATATGTTTCGCATGGATTCGAAGATAAACCTTCTAATTCGCATTGATTTGAAGCTAAATCATGTGTTTCGCATGGATTTGAAGCTAACTCGTTTGTTTCGCATGCTGTTGAAGCTAAATCAAGTACATCACAAGTATTTGAAGTTAAACCATTTGTTTCGCATGGATTCGATGATAATTCATCTACTTCGCATTGATTTGTAGCTAAATCATGTGTTTCGCATGAATTTGAATCTAACTTGTTTGTTTCGCATGCTGTTGAAACTAAATCATGTATATCACAAGTATTTGAAGCTATATCATATGTTTCGCTTGGATTCCAAGATAACCCTACTAATTCGCATTGATTTGAAGCTAAATCATGTGTTTCGCATGGATTTGAAGCTAACTCGTTTGTTTCGCATGCAGTTGAAGCTAAAACATGTATATCACAAGTATTTGAAGCTAAACCATTTGTTCCGCATGGATTCGAAGATAAGCCTCCTACTTCGCATTGATTTGGAGCTAAATCATGTGTTCGTATGGATTTGAAGCTAAATCATGTATATCACAAGTATTTGAAGCTAAACCATTTGTTCCGCATGGATTCGAAGATAAGCCTTCCACTTCGCATTGATTTGAAGCTAAATCATGTGTTCGCATGGATTTGAAGCTAACTCGTTTGTTTCGCATGCTGTTGAAACTAAATCATGTATATCACAAGTATTTGAAGCTATATCATATGTTTCGCATGGATTCGAAGATAATCCATCTACTTCGCATTGATTTGAAGCTAAATCATGTGTTTCGCATGGATTTGAATCTAACTCGTTTGTTTCGCATGCAGTTGAAGCTGAATCATGTATATCACAAGTATTTGAAGCTAAACTATTCGTTTCGCATGGATTCGAAGATAAGCCTTCCACTTCGCATTGATTTTAATCTAAATCATGTGTATCGCATGTATTTGATGCTAACTCGTTTGTTTCGCATGCAGTTGAAGCTGAATCATGTATATCACAAGTATTTGAAGCTAAACTATTCGTTTCGCATGGATTCGAAGATAAGCCTTCCACTTCGCATTTATTAGATGCTAAATCATGTGTTTCGCATGGATTTGAAGCTAACTCGTTTGTTTCGCATGCTGTTGAAGCTAAAGCGTGCATATCACAAGTATTTGAAGTTAAACCATTTGTTTCGCATGGATTCGCAGATAAGCCTCCTACTTCGCATTGATTTGAAGCTATATCATATGTTTCGCATGGATTCCAAGATAACCCTTCTAATTCGCATTAATTTGAAGCTAAATCATGTGTTTCGCATGGATTTGAAGCCAACTCGTTTGTTTCGCATGCTGTTGAAGCTAAATCATGTATATCACAAGTATTTGAAGCTAATCCATTTGTTCCGCATGGATTCGAAGACAAGCCTCCTACTTCGCATTGATTTGAAGCTAAATCATGTGTTCGCATGGATTTGAAGCTAACTCGTTTGTTTCGCATGCTGTTGAAGCTAAATCATGTATATCACAAGTATTTGAAGCTAAACCATTTGTTTCGCATGGATTCGAAGATAAGCCTTCTACTTCGCATTGACTTTAATCTAAATCATGTGTATCGCATGGATTTGATGCTAACTCGTTTGTTTCGCATGCAGTTGAAGCTGAATCATGTATATCTCAAGTATTTGAAGCTAAACTATTCGTTTCGCATGGATTCGAAGATAAGCCTTCCACTTCGCATTGATTTGAAGCTAAATCATGTGTTCGCATGGATTTGAAGCTAACTCGTTTGTTTCGCATGCTGTTGAAGCTAAATCATGTATATCACAAGTATTTGAAGCTAATCCATTTGTTTCGCATGGATTCGAAAATAAGCCTTCTACTTCGCATTGATTTTAATCTAAATCATGTGTATCGCATGGATTTGATGCTAACTCGTTTGTTTCGCATGCAGTTGAAGCTGAATCATGTATAACACAAGTATTTGAAGCAAAACTATTCGTTTCGCATGGATTCGAAGATAAGCCTTCCACTTCGCATTGATTTGAAGCTAAATCATGTGTTTCGCATGGATTTGAAGTTAAGTCGTTTGTTTCGCATGCAGTTGAAGTTAAATCATGTATATCTCAAGTATTTGCAGCTAAACCATTTGTTTCGCATGGATTCGATGATAATGCATCTACTTCGCATTGATTTGGAGCTAAATCATGTGTTCGCATGGATTTGAAGCTAACTCGTTTGTTTCGCATGCTGTTGCAGCTAAATCAAGTATATCACAAGTATTTGAAGTTAAACCATTTGTTTCGCATGGATTCGATGATAATCCATCTACTTCGCATTGATTTGAAGCTAAATCATGTGTTTCGCATGAATTTGAATCTAACTCGTTTGTTTCGCATGCTGTTGAAACTAAATCATGTATATCACAAGTATTTGAAGCTATATCATATGTTTCGCTTGGATTCCAAGATAACCCTACTAATTCGCATTGATTTGAAGCTAAATCATGTGTTTCGCATGGATTTGAAGCTAACTCGTTTGTATCGCATGCTGTTGAAGCTAAATCATGTATATCACAAGTATTTGAAGCTAAACCATTTGTTCCGCATGGATTCGAAGATAAGCCTCCTACTTCGCATTGATTTGAAGCTAAATCATGTGTATCGCATGGATGCGAGGATAACCCTTCTAATTCGCATTGATTTGAAGCTAAATCATGTGTTTCGCATGGATTTGAAGCTAACTCGTTTGTTTCGCATGCTGTTGAAGCTAAATCAAGTATATCACAAGTATTTGAAGTTAAACCATTTGTTTCGCATGGATTCGATGATAATCCATCTACTTCGCATTGATTTGAAGCTAAATCATGTGTTTCGCATGAATTTGAATCTAACTCGTTTGTTTCGCATGCTGTTGAAACTAAATCATGTATATCACAAGTATTTGAAGCTATATCATATGTTTCGCTTGGATACCAAGATAACCCTACTAATTCGCATTGATTTGAAGCTAAATCATGTGTTTCGCATGGATTTGAAGCTAACTCGTTTGTTTCGCATGCTGTTGAAGCTAAATCATGTATATCACAACTATTTGAAGCTAAACCATTTGTTCCGCATGGATTCGAAGATAAGCCTCCTACTTCGCATTGATTTGAAGCTAAATCATGAGTTCGCATGGATTTGAAGCTAACTCGTTTGTTTCGCATGCTGTTGAAGCTAAATCATGTATATCACAAGTATTTGAAGCTAATCCATTTGTTTCGCATGGATTCGAAAATAAGCCTTCTACTTCGCATTGATTTTAATCTAAATCATGTGTATCGCATGGATTTGATGCTAACTCGTTTGTTTCGCATGCAGTTGAAGCTGAATCATGTATAACACAAGTATTTGAAGCAAAACTATTCGTTTCGCATGGATTCGAAGATAAGCCTTCCACTTCGCATTGATTTGAAGCTAAATCATGTGTTCGCACGGATTTGAAGCTACCTCGTTTGTTTCGCATGCTGTTCAAGCTAAATAATGTATATCACAAGTATTTGAAGCTAAACCATTTGTTACGCATGGATTCGAAGATCAGCCTTCTACTTCGCATTGATTTAAGGCTAAATCATGTGTTCCGCATGGATTTTAAGCTAACTCGTTTTTTCGCAATGCAGTTGAAGCTAAATCATGTATATCACAAGTATTTGCAGCTAAACCATTTGTTACGCATGGATTCGAAGATCAGCCTTCTACTTCGCATTGATTTAAGGCTAAATCATATGTTCCGCATGGATTTTAAGCTAACTCGTTTTTTTGCAATGCAGTTGAAGCTAAATCATGTATATCACAAGTATTTGAAGCTATATCATATGTTTCGCATGGATTCAAAGATAACCCTTCTAATTCGCATTAATTTGAAGCAAAATCATGTGTTTCGCATGGATTTGAAGCTAACTCGTTTGTTTCGCATGCTGTTGAAGCTAAATCATGTATATCACAAGTATTTGAAGCTAAACCATTTGTTTCGCATGGATTCGAAGATAAGCCTCCTACTTCGCATTGATTTGAAGCTAAATCATGTGTTCGCACGGATTTGAAGCTAACTCGTTTGATTTGCATGCTGTTGAAGCTGAATCACGTATATCACAAGTATTTGAAGCGATATCATATGTATCGCATGGATTCGAAGATAACCCTTCTTATTCGCATTGATTTTAATCTAAATCATGTGTATCGCATGGATTTGAAGCTAACTCGTCTTTTTCGCATGCTGTTGAAGCTAAATCAAGTATATCACAAGTATTTGAAGTTAAACCAATTGTATCGCATGGATTCGATGATAATCCATCTACTTAGCATTGATTTGAAGCCAAATCATGTGTTTCGCATGAATTTGAATCTAACTCGTTTGTTTCGCATGCAGTTGAAGTTAATTCATGTATACCTCAAGTATTTGCAGCTAAACCATTTGTTTCGCATGGATTCGATGATAATCCATCTACTTCGCATTGATTTGGAGCTAAATCATGTGTTCGCATGGATTTGAATCTAACTCGTTTGTTTCGCACGCTGTTGAAGCTAAATCAAGTGTATAACAAGTATTTGCAGCTAAACCATTTGTTTCGCATGGATTCGAAGATAACCCTTCTACTTCGCATTGATTTCAAGTTAAATCATGTGTTTCGCATGAATTTGAATCTAACTCGTTTGTTTCGCATGCAGTTGAAGCTAAATCATGTATATCACAAGTATTTGCAGCTAAACCATTTGTTTCGCATGGATTCGAAGATAAGCCTTCTACTTCGCATTGATTTTAATCTAAATCATGTGTATCGCATGGATTTGATGCTAACTCGTTTGTTTTGCATGCTGTTGAAGCTGAATCATGTATATCACAATTATTTGAAGCTATATCATATGTTTCGCATGGATTCGAAGATAACCCTTCTAATTCGCATTGATTTGAAGCTAAATCATGTGTTTCGCATGGATTCGAAGATAAGCCTTCTACTTCGCATTGATTTTAATCTAAATCATGTGTATCGCATGGATTCGAAGATAACCCTTCTAATGCGCATTGATTTGAAGCTAAATCATGTGTTTCGCATGGATTAGAAGCTAACTCGTTTGTTTCGCATGCTGTTGAAGCTAAATCAAGTATATCACAAGTATTTGAAGTTAAACCATTTGTTTCGCATGGATTCGATGATAATCCATCTACTTCGCATTGATTTGAAGCTAAATCATGTGTTTCGCATGAATTTGAATCTAACTCGTTTGTTTCGCATGCTGTTGAAACTAAATCATGTATATCACAAGTATTTGAAGCTATATCATATGTTTCGCTTGGATTCCAAGATAACCCTACTAATTCGCATTGATTTGAAGCTAAATCATGTGTTTCGCATGGATTTGAAGCTAACTCGTTTGTTTCGCATGCTGTTGAAGCTAAATCATGTATATCACAAGTATTTGCAGCTAAACCATTTGTTTCGCATGGATTCGAAGATAAGCCTTCTACCTCGCATTGATTTTAATCTAAATCATGTGTA